>NW_022681471.1:83411926-83681431 GCF_009764315.1 Trachypithecus francoisi | reverse complement strand
ATGTAGCAAAACTTCATGTTGTGCACATGTATCCTAGAACTTAAAGTATAATAAAAAAAAATACAAAGGTTATCAATTGAAGCAGGCAAACAAGAAAGATAAATAAGGAAATGATAATATTATTTTCCTCAGTGTTATGAAATAAAAGGCTGCAGTCGACTGTGGTAATAAATGTGACGTAAAGATGTCCCACCTTTGTTTTCCTGTATTATGAAATCTTATCTTAAATGACAGTCTGAGGAAAAATCACACCACACTTACATTCCCTATACTTTACCATTGTGTATTATAAACAGTGAGTGTCAGCTATCTAGGAAACCTAAAGACTACCCAATGGATAGCATTTTAATCATAACTCAAATGTAATTTTCTGAAAGATTAGATGAATGTGTTGGTGAGCCTATGACAAATCTTACAGTCCTGACACTCATTACCTGTTGAGGTAACTTGGAAAGTTTTTGGTTAAAATTAGACAACCTTAGGTTCAAAGGCCCTATATGTAACTTTCCATAAACGAATCCCATTCACATAAAAGTACCAAATATAACAGCAAAATCGCTGTCTTCCACAAGAGTACAGGAACTTGAGTGAAAAAAAAAATTAATAGGCATTGTTGACAGTCATATTCTGGAAACCCCTTAACAGTGAATTGCTAAAGTAATCCATGACCCAAATTCTGTCAATGTTTAACTTCAAAATGCTATCTGTTGAGGAAATAATTTCTGTTTCACGATAATCTTATCATACTTCGAGTTTTCTAATTATAAAAGTATATAAACAACTCTTTAAAAGCCCCTTAAAATCATACTAACATAGCTACCTGTATGCCAATGTCCCGAATTATCCAGATTTTACCAAACATACTGTCAAAAATACAGAGCAAAGGAAAGAGTGGCTGTCATTCATTCATTGAGGTCTTTTCTGGAGTTGCTATCCTGCTTCACTGAACTTTGTTTTGTCCTGAGCCAATACTGAAGTACCTTACAGTACAGACACATTCGAGTATTAACATTTCAAGCAAAATCATTCACGTTTTCTAATGTGAATGGTAGGGAGAACACAAACGTTGGAATGAAATATGAATTCCTTCTCCACGAGTCAAGTGTTCTTGGTAAGCCTCCATTTCAGAGCCTCAGTTTTCTTATTTACAAAATAGGGCTAACATCCTTATACAAATGGGCTTTATTCAGGGTGTTATAAGGTAGGGTGACTTGGCACTCCACATGCTGTTAAAGGGTGCATACAATACTGTGGACACCTCGGCTAAGAAGATCAGACAACATTCTAAGAAGATCAAAGTAAACTAGTGAAATAATGTACATTTTTGTACATCAAATTAAACAGTTTCATCTGATTTAGCAAGGACTGTATTTTCAAGCATACAAAATATATTCAAAGGTAGGAGAAGATTCATTATATCCAGGGGCTGCATGAAGCTGCAAACTATACTCTTCACTTGTCCAGCCAACTCTCAGCAAATGTCTGAGATCCTTTCCCAATGTTTTCTTTCCTCCTGTTACTGGTCATGGCATAAGGCATGATGCACACATAGGCCTCCTTCCCTCCCCATAGACATTCTTTCTTTCCCCTCCCAGCACCTTGAATCTCAGCTGCACCTGATCTTCTTCTCTCTCCTGACAAGGTGTAGGATCCCGACTTTCAGTTGGTGGTTCCTCTTGCTGAGGTTTCTCATCACTGGGCTCCTGGAACGAGGGGTGTGTGTGTGTGTGTGTGTGTGTGTGTGCAGATAAAAAGTTTTGTTATCAATACATTTCAATAATATAAATATACAGAATACATAGATGTTTCTGATCATGAGTCTAAAGACATTTCTCCAACACTCTTCCACATACTTATACTTCATAAAGTTACTCTTCCCACAGAGAGGTTACTCTAAGACAGTTTCCCTCAAGGGCCTTGGAAGCTGTTTGAATCTATGTTGGGATGAATGTGTGTAATCTTTTGCAAATAAGCATGAAAAGGAAATCATGGGAAAAAAATCTGGGGAACACACGATCATCCGTCCAGACAACAAAAGAACTTAATTCTCTTGGATTAGTCTTTCCTTCATGAGATGCCATGATCATTTTTATAGCAAGGGAGACCTTTATCAGTGAATCTATACTGGTTCAACAACAATTACAAAACATATTTTTGTAACAAGTTACAAAAATAACTTTCTGCTAATAGAAAACATCAAAGGTTAAGATACTCACCAGCAGAGGCCCAATCAGTTCAGGAGGTGGTACACTTCTCCTTGGTCTAGGCCTATATGTTCATCTTCCTTGCCAAATCATATTTCACACTGCAAACAGAATACTGTGAATTGGTAAATACACTTGAAAGGACAGCTGTATTTGACCACTTCCATGACCAAACGTTAACTTGTCATTTTTTTAAAAGTTTATAAATACTTTCTTTCTTTTTTTTTTTTTTTTTGAGACGGAGTCTCGCTCTGTCACCCAGGCTGGAGTGCAGTGGCCAGATCTCAGCTCACTGCAAGCTCTGCCTCCCGGGTTCACGCCATTCTCCTGCCTCAGCCTCCCGAGTAGCTGGGACTACAGGCACCGCCACCTCGCCCGGCTAGTTTTTTTTTGTATTTTTAGTAGAGACGGGGTTTCACCGTGTTAGCCAGGATGGTCTCGATCTCCTGACCTCGTGATCCGCCCGTCTCGGCCTCCCAAAGTGCTGGGATTACAGGCTTGAGCCACCGCGCCCGGCCAATATAAATACTTTCAAACTAAGTCTCAGGGTAAGTGTAAGTGTGTGCCTTCCAAATGCTTGCAAAGCCACTTCAGTTGGTCGAGCTAGATGAGCAATGCCTTATAGCTCCTGGCAAAAGACACAGGATATTTCCAATGAGGTTTGGTTTCACAACTGAACTTTCCTCCATGGAGGCATTTAGGAAAATACAGCCAGAGAATTAAAACTACAGTGACCACGGCTTTTGTCACACACCCATTTGCTAGGCCCATTGCCCCCCTAAAATCAAGGTTTGTTGGAAGGCAGAGCATCGCCCATTCAAATCTCCACAGTGGAGTTGAGAAGTTGCCACACAGCACTGGGCCCTCTTCACTGTACACCTCTGCCAGGCGCTCTACAGACTTCAAGGCCACAGTCACCAACCCGCAGTGCTCCCAGTTCCCTTCCTTAATGCCCACCCCTCTCCTTCTTGGGTCGCCAGGGAGGAGTCTGGAATCTGTCCTCTGTCGAGGGTTTTAGAGACTCAGATAACCTGCCTCAGCATCCCCAGCACTCACCCCATCTTCATTTGACCCCTATCAACTACTCAGCTCACCTTCTTCCCTCGTTCTGACCCCACCACAACAAGGCCCACATTGGTGCCACCTCACGAGGAGAAGGACGAGCACCTTGAGACCCTTTGGCCTCTGAGGCCACGTACCACCCTGCCCTACACTCCAGACGGCCGCTGGCTCCTCCTCACTCTCATTCACACTTCAAGCCCTGGGAGGACTGGCCTGCGGACCTACCGGCTGCATCTCAGCAGGACAGAAAACGTCCTGACAGCAGGAACGCGACCCTCACACCTTCGCAGATCCCTGGAGTTCACCACATGGGCAAGGGGTCCTACGGGAAGATGCCCAGTGAGCATGCGCAGTGAGGTCAGTGCCTGCCTAGTGGGCTGTGGCGCCCCTCCTCGCCCCACCCCAGCTCGCGCTGCGCAGTCCTCTGCCCTCTCCTAGGTTCCCACTGAAGACTTTGGAATGTGTCTTCTGGCGGCGGTTTCATATGCCTCTGGGACTCAAATACCACAAATCGTTTCCCCCTTCAAAACTCACTCCATGTTCACTAGGTCCTCCTCCCCTCTATGGCCCTCCTTCCTCCTCTGTCTGGGATCCCCACGACAGAAACGCCATGGCTGCATCACGCCGCCTGTTAGGAGGACGGGAACCTCAAGGCCCTTCCCCGTCGGAGGCCACAGACCGCATCGGCGGGCTCCTCCTCACACTCTCTCACACCTCAAATCTGGGAAGACTGATCTGCGGACCTACTGCCTGACTCCTAGCCAACAACATAGAAGGAAGTCACGATGTCTCCTTGCGCAGCTCTGCAGGGACAGAAGGCAGACAGCAAGGCACATGGACAAGAGACTTGGGCAGCAAGGGGCGTACACACTGAGTCAGGCACATGCAAGGCCAGCCGGGGTTTTCCCTCTCTCCCTCGGCCCGCATCCCTAAGGTGATTGTAGTAGAAGGAAAGAAACTAAGAGGCTTTGTTCTCTCTCTTGCCCTACCGTTCTCATGCATCCAAAAACACTGGGAACACATAGGTGACAGTCCTATGTCACCATTAGTGGAGGATGTGGTTCAGAAAGACCTTTTGTGACAGAAATAAATTACTTTAATATCTATGTTTATATATGTTTTTTTCTCATTTATATATGCATGGGTGCCTGTCATGTTGCAGGAAATATCTGGGATGATGAAAATGTGAAGGCCAACGAACCACACGTGGTATGTACCATGGAGGTTACTACACTGTGGTGGGGAAGACAAACAGTTAAACCGAAGAGCAGTTGAGCTGCAATGGAGAAACACGGGGAACAGATTCAGGGGAGTAAAGAACAATGAATGTAGTGGCCAAGAAGCAGGGCGAAACAACACAATTTCTCAAGAAGATAATATTTCTCCATTGCCTTTGCACCGTTTTTGAAAATGAGTTTATCATGTCTGTGAACCTATTTCTGGACTCCATTCTGGTCTGTTGATTTTTCCCCAGTACCACGTTCTCTGGGTTACTACAGAATTAACATGACTCTTGATATTAGGTAGTGTGAGTTCCCCAAAGTTATAGTTCAGAATCGCTTTGGTTGTTCTGATTCATTTTCCTTTCTATATGATTTTGAAAAATGACTCCAATGAAGTGGATTGTATAAATTCATGCAGTTTCCCTTTGAAGGGCAGCAGATCAATGTGTTAGTGGCTACAGGAGAACATGGGGGAAGAAGGTGAGTTCCCCCTTAGCTTGGGGAATTATCCCATTTAGAGGGAGCAGTTGGTAGTTCAGGAGAGAGGAATGATCATTGCAGGAGCAAAACTCCTGAGAAGGTGAGAGACATGGGATCCTGAGCTGAGGTGAGGGACTGGCATCAGCTAGGAGCATTGTATGCAGAAGGGCGATGGAGAATGCCACAGCAAGCATGGGCAGACTGGGTTTGGGAAGCTCTAAGAGTTCCCAGCAGATCGCTTCTCTCCTCTGAATGCATCATTACAGGAGGTCATTCAAATGGAAGAGAGTTTGTAGCATTGTGTGGGTGTTTGTATAACTATAGAGAAAGTTTCTGTCATCTCAGAGAATACATCCATCATCATGAACAGAATATTCCTAGAAATATGAATGTTGAAGGTGAGCTTTCAGACAGGAATGGGGAACACGTTATTGGAAACGTGGACACACAATCCTTGTAAGAAAGTGGCAGAGAATTTGGCTAGATTGCATTCTCTTATATGCAGAGTAGAACTTGTAAGTGACGAAATTGCATATGTAGCTAAGAACATTTCTAAGCAAAGTATTGAAGTTGTGGCCTGGTTTCTCCTCGCTGCTGGTTGCAAAATGCAAGGCAGGAGAAATAAATCAACGGCAGAACTACTGAGCAAAAAGGAATCAGCCCTTGATTATTTAGAAGACTCTCAGTCTATCCAGATAGCAAGCTCTGGAAATAGGGCCAAGGGTGTAGCCGGACAACCGATTGCTAAAGAGATGAGGTATGTGAGTCATGGATCCAGTCAACCATCTCAGCAGAATGCAGGGAAGGAGATGCATTTATCCAGGAAAGATCTATGGAGGATCCAGGGACTGTTGGCATGGACGCCATGAATTGCGTCAGAGGCCAACATGTTTTGAGGATTTTATACCAAAAGAAGCACAGCCAGCCTGGAATGAAAGGAACAGAAATGGGACAAAATAAAGGAAGAGTGACTTTGATGGGAGAGCTACAGATGCAGAGGCTGGCAAGCTGCCACTGCCTCTATAGGGCCAGACAGCAATGACCTGGGGAACAGGAATCCAGATGCCTCTTCCTGAGCTCCAGATGGCAGAGCCACCTCCTCAATTTCAGAAAACAGGGCTTCTGCCCAGGGGTAAGGGAGCAGGGCTAACACTCAGGGCCAAGAGGGAAGAGTTGCCACCCTACTAGGCCCAGAGGACACGGCATCAAGCCAAAGAGGACCATTCTGAAGCCTTAAAATCTCTTAAAGTCTGAAACCTTGCTTGGATCCCATGACTCCTTCTCTCCTTCCATCTTCTACATTTTGGAATGGGAATCTTTCTCCTATGCCTGCACCTTCATGCTGTTTTGGAAGCAGATAACGTCTTGTCTGGTTTCACAAGTTCACAGATGAAAATAATTTAGCCCCAGAATACAACATACTCTGACTCTCACCCTTTCCTGATTTTGATATTTGAATGAGATTTGGGATTTAGAGTTGATGCTGGAAAGAATTAAGAGTTTCGAGGATGTTGAGATGAGACGAATGTATTTTAGATGTGAGAGAACATGAATTTGAGGTGCCAGATGGTGGACTTTTACATGTTAAATCACGTCCCCTTCAGAAATTTATTTAGGCATAAATAATAGATACTGTACTGTTCCAGACCACCACAATAAACACGTCACACACATTTTTTGGTTTCCTAGTGCATATAAAAGTGATGTTTATAGTATGTTCTCACTCATAAGTGGGAACTAAGCTATGTGGATGCAAAGGCATAAGAATGATACAATGGACTTTGAGGACACAGGGGAAAGGTTGGGATGGGGGTGAGGGATAAAAGACTAGAAATTGGGTTCAGTGTATACTGCTCAGGTGATGGGTGCACCAAAATCTCACAAATCACCACTAGAGAACTTACTCATATAACAAAATACCGCCTGTTTCCCAAAAACCTATTGAAATAAAATATTTTAAAAATAATAAAATAAAAGTGATGTTTACACTACACTACAATCTGTTAACTGTGCAATAGTATTACGTCAAAAAAAAGTACAATGTATCAAGCTTTTTGTGTATGTTTGCTACCTAAATTGGAAAATACTGTATTGCTAAAACATGCTAAAGATCACCTAAGCCTTCAGTGAGTTGTAACTTTTGGACTGGTAGAGGGTGTTGTCTGGATGTACATGGCTGCTGACCGACTAGGGTGCTGGTTTTTGAATGTCGGGTGACTGTGGCAATCTATTTTCTTTTTTATTTACTTTTTAACAAGCCATACTACATGGAGGGCTGTGGCAATTTCTTAAAATAAAACAACAATGAAATTTCCTCCACTGATGGACCCTTCCTTTCAAGAAAAATTTCTCCACAACAGGCAATGCTGCTTGATAGCATTTTACCTACAGTAGAACTCCTTTATAAATTAGTCAGATCTCTCAAATCCTGCCATTACCTAATCAACTCATCCTTTGCTGTCATTTCCACAGTGTTCAAAGCATCTTCACTGTGAGTAGATTTCACCGCAAGAAACTACTCTCTTCATGCATCCATAAGAAGCAACTCCTCACAGGTTAAAGTTTTATCATGAGATGGCAGTAGTTGAGTCACCTCTTCATGCTCCACCCTTGTTCTCTTTGTATTTCCACCATGTTGGCAGGTACTTCATCCACTGGAGCCGTGAACCCCTCACAACCATCCATGAGGGAATACACGCTCTGCTGTCGTTATGTGGGGTGTTCTCTATGTGTCACTTAGATCCAGTTAGGCCATGGTGCCATTCAGTTCATCTATATGTTGCTGACTTTTTTCCATTGGTTCTGTCTGATTTGATTATGTATTTTAAAGCTTTGTAGTTGAGTTCTGTGCAAAAAAAGAGGTAATATAGCAGGTCTGAAACTGCTATCCTTAGAAAGGCCAGCTTGTAAGATTGGCCCTTGCCTGCCATCTGTGAACTTGATTTTGGGAGGTTTCCCACCATTCTCCATCTGATAAGAGTGGTTTACTCTTCCAAAACTGTTTGTTCAAGCAATGTGTTTTATGTTGAACATCAGCCTCCCTTCTAGGAATCTGAAATGTTATTGTCTGCTAGGCAGAGAGTGCCTATGTGACCAGTCCCCAGTAAAAACCTGGGGCACTCAGTTTCTAATGAGCTTCCCTGGTAGATAACATTTTACACATGTTATCATGGTTCATTGCTGGAGAGACAAATTGTGTGACTCCATTGGGAAGGGACTCTTGGCAGCTTTTGCTGGTTCCCACCAGACTTTGCCCAGTGGTCTTTCCCCATTACTGATTTAGCTCAGTATTCTTTTGCTGTAATAAGTCTTGGTCATGAGCACACCTATACATTGGGTCCTTATAGGCAATCACTGGAAGTGAGGGTGGTCTTGGGGATCCCTGACACACTGGCAGCAACAGTGTGATTCACCAGCAAGATCCCGACTCACTAAAATATGATGAAAGCCTTCTTTGAATAAAGAATGAAGAAGCAGACATGACGAAGCTGTACTGGGAGACTGTGGATTTGCCCCTAATAGGAAGCAGCAGCCAAGCTGTTGTCTGTTGTGAAAAATACATGTACTCACAGCATTTCACAGTAATCCCTCCACGGCATGAGAGTTGGCCCACTGGATCCCTGAGCCGCTGTTCTATGCTGAATAATGCAGTGGCGAGGGGTGGGGGGCAGCGGGGGAAAGGTGCAGCCAGGTGCTGCCTTTGGCTTTTGTTTTCTCCTTCAGGCAGAAGAGAAAGTACTCAAATGTTGCCAAAGCTGAGCTTTTAGTAGGCAAAAATCCTGAAAGTTTGATTGCTCTTTCCTCCAAGTGGGAGAGAAAAACATCAGTTTTCTGGGCTTAAGTAAAGACTTAGATAAAGGAAAAAAATGGAGGGGGCAAACAGGCCAGGTGCAGTGGCTCACACCTACAATCCCAGCAAATTGGGAGTCTGAGCAGGACAATCACTTGAAGCCAGGGGTTTGATACCAGCCTGGACAACATAGTGAGACCTCACATCTGCAAAATTTTAAAAATTAGCTGAGCATGGTAGCACCCATATGTAGTTCCAGCTACTCAGGAGGCTGAGGTGGGAGAATCACTGAACCACAGAAGGTCAAGGCTGCAGTGAGCTGTTATCATCCCACTACCCTCCAATCTGGGTGAGGCAGCAAAGCTTTGTCTCAAAAAAATAAATTCATTGGTGATGTAATAAAAGACCAATGATACTAATATTTTCTGAGCTAAATCATGAGATGGTATCAATTTATTCAGATCCAGAGTCAGAGGAAATGGACAATGGGGAAAGAGAGTGGAGTGTGGAGGGGAGGTGAAGGTGTGCGGGGCAGGGAGAGAGGTCTGGGGCAGACAGGGGCAAGGAATAATGGGGAAGAGCAGAAAGCAGAAGTTCAGAGATGTGAGAATAGAAGCTCACACTTCTGGATACTTACTCTAAGCCATATATTTTAGTGCTTCTCTCTCTCTCTCTCTCTCCCCCCCATTTATATATATATATATACACACACACACTGTATTTTAAATTATATATGTGTATATATATATATATATATATATACACACACACACACATATCAGTCACTTAGTGCTCATAGCAACACTGTCAGATGTGTGTTACTAATGTTATCATCTCTTATTATAGAACAGGATACTGAGACACATTAAGAGACTAAGGAACTTGCCCAAAGTCACCTTGCCAGCGAGGGCAGAGTCAGATTGGTACCCAGGCTGGAGAGGGGTATACAGACACAAGCAATCCAACCCTGACACTCTAAAATGTGCTGTAGTGTGGAATGGTCCTCTAGATCACAAGACAGGTGAAAGTGTCCAGCAGTATTTATGAGATGACATTTTCTGTGTGTAGATTGAACATGAGGTCTCTTGAGTGTATTCGATAACACAGGGTGAGGAGTCAATACCAGGAAAGCACAAATGCAATCTCTGGTCCATATTAAGCTTTCTGTATGTGTTTGCTACCATGGATTTTAGCAGCAACATCCCTGTCACTGTCATTATGGGAAATAGCTTTGGTATATTAAACAAAACAACAGATGCAGTTTATTATTATTATTATATTTTAAGTTCTGGGATACATGTGCAGAATGTGCAGTTTTGTCACATACACATGCCATGGTGGTTTGCTGCACCTATCAGCCCATCACCTACATTAGGTATTTCTCCTAATGCTATCCCTCCCCTAGACCCCCACCCCCCGACAGGCCCCAGTGTCTGAGTTCCTCTTCACATGTCCAGGTGTTCTCTTTGTTCAACTCCCACATATGAGTGAGAACATGCAGTGTTTTATTTTCTGTTCCTGAGTTAGTTTGCTGAGAATTATGGTCTCCAGCTTCATCCATGTCCCTGCAAAGGACATGAACTCATCGTTTATTATGGATGCATAGTGTTCCATGGTGTATATGTGCCCCATTGTCTTTATCCAGTCTATCATTGATAGACATTTGGGTTGGTTCCAAGTCTTTGCTATTGTGAACAGTGCTGCAATAAACATACATGTACATGTGTCTTTATAGTAGAATGATTTATAACCCTTTGAGTAGATACCCAATAATGGGATTGCTGGCTCAAATGGCATTTCCGATTCTAGATCCTTGAGGAATCACCACATTGTCTTCCACAATGGTTGAAATAATTTACACTCTCTCAAACAGTGTAAAAGTCTTCCTATTTCTCCACATCCTCTCCAGAATCTGTTGTTTCCTGAGTTTTTAACGATCACCATTCTAACTGGCATGAGATGGTATCTCACTGTGGTTTTGATTTGCATTTCTCTAATGACCAATGATCATGAGCGTTTTTATATATCTGTTGACTGCATAAATGTCTTCTTTTGAAAAGTGTCTGTTTATGTCTTTTGCCCACATTTTGATGGGGTTGTTTGTCTTTTTCTTATAAATTTGTTTAAGTTCTTTGTAGATTCTGGATATTAGTCCTTTGTCAGATGGATAGATTACAAAAATCTTCTCCCATTCTCTAGATTGCCTGTTCACTCTGATGATGGCTTCTTTTGCTGTGCAGAAGCTCTTTAGTTTAATTAGATCCCATTTGTCAATTTTGGCTTTTGTTGCCATTGCTTTTGGTGTTTTATTCATGAAGTCTTTGCCCATGCCTATGTCCGGAATGGTATTGCCTAGGTCTTATTCTAGGGTGTTTATGATTTTAGGTCTTATATTTAAGTCTTTAATCCATCCTGAATTAATTTTTGTATAAGGTGTAAGGAAGGGATCCAGTTTCAGTTTTCTGCATATGGCTAGCCAGTTTTACCAACACCATTTGTTTTTTTTTTTTATTTTTATTTTTTTTATTTTTATTTTTATTTTTTTTATTTTTTTTATTATACTTTAAGTTCTAGGGTACATGTGCATAACGTTTATATCATGTATAACTCCCCAATGCAATCCCTCCCTCCTCCCCCCTCCCCATGATAGGCCCCAGTGTGTGATGTTCCCCTTCCCGAGTCCAAGTGATCTCATTGTTCAGTTCCCACCTATGAGTGAGAACATGCGGCCAACACCATTTGTTAAATAGGGAATCCTATTCCCACTGCTTGTTTTTGTCAGGTGTGTCAAAGATCAGATGGTTGTAGACATGTGACGTTATTTCTGAGGCCTCTGTTCTGTTCCATTGGTCTATGCAGCTCTTTTGGTACCAGTACCATGCTATTTTGGTTACTGTATCCTTGTGGTACAGTTTGAAGTCAGATAGTGTGATGCCTCCAGCTTTGTTCTTTTTGCTTGGGATTGTCTTGGCTATATGGGCTCTTTTTTGGTCCCATATGAAATTTAAAGTAGTTTTTTTCTAATTCTGTGAAGAAAGCCAATGGTAACTTGATGGGGATAACATTGAACCTATAAATTACTTTGGGCAGTATGGCCATTTTCATCATATTGATTCTTCCTATCCATGAGCATGGAATGTTTTTCCATTTGTTTGTATCCTCTCTTATTTCCTTGAGCAGCGTTTGTAGTTCTCCTTGAAGAGGTCCTTCACATCCCATGTAAGTTGTAATGTAAGTTGTAATGTAAGTTGTAAAAATACTTCCTGGGTATTTTATTCTCTTTGTAGCCATTGGGAATGGGAGTTCACTTATGATTTGGCTCTCTGTTTGCCTATTATTAGTGCATAGGAAAGTTTGTGATTTTTGCCCATTGATTTTGTATCCTGAGATTTTACTGAAGTTGCTTATCAGCTTAAGGAGATTTTGGGCTGAGACCATAGGGTATTCTAAATATACAATCATGTCATCTGCAAACAAATTTTTGACTTCCGAAAATTTGACTTCCTCTCTTTTTATTTGAATACCCTTTATTCTTTCTCTTGCCTGATTGCCCTGGCCAGAACTTCCAATGCTATGTTGAATAGGAGTGATGAGAGAGAGCATTTTTGTCTTGTGCCAGAATAAAACCGATTTCTTTGAGAAATTGCCAAGCTGCTTTCCACAATGGCTGAACTAATTTATATTCCCACCAGCAGTGTATAAGCAAGCATTCCCTTTTCTCTGCAACCTCGTCAGCATCTGTTATTTTTTGACTTTTATTATAGCCATTCTGATTGGTGTGAGATGGTATCTTAATGTGATTTTTCATTTGCACTTCTCTAAATGATTAGTGATGTGCATTTTTTCATGTTTGTTGGCTGTATGAATGTCTTCCTTTGAAAAGTGTCGATTCAGATCCTTTGCCCACTTTTAATGGGGTTGTTTGTTTTTCACTTGTAAATTTGTTTAAGTTCCTTATAGATTCTGGATAGTACACCTTTGTCAGGTGCATCGTTTGCAAATATTTTCTCCCATTCTTTAAGTTGTCTGCTTCTTGATTATTTCTTTTATTGTGCAGAAGCTCTTTAGTGCAATTAGGTTCCACTTGTCAACTTGTGTTTTTGTTGAAATTGCTTTTGGAATCTTCATCATTCAATAAAGTTTCAGGATACATACTTAGTGTAGAAAAGTTAGTAGCATTTCTATACACCAATAACGTCCGAGCTGAAAGCCAAATCAAAATACAATTCCATTCACAATAGCCACAAAAATAAAAATCATAGGAATAGAGCTAATCAGGGAGGTGAAATATCTCTAAAACAAAAATTACAAAACACAGCTGAAGGAAATCAGAGATGACATAAACAAATGGAAAAACATTCCGTGTTCACCAGTAGGAGTATCGATATTGTTAAAATGGCCATAATACCCAAAGCAATTTACAGATTCAATGCAATCCTATCAAACTGCCAATTACATGTTTTACAGAATTAGAACAAAGTATTCTAAAATTCATATGGAACCAAAACAGAGGTGGAATAGCCAAAGCAATTCTAAGCAAAAAGAACAAAGTTGGAGGTATCACGCTCTCTGAATTCAAACTATACTACAAGGATACAGTAACCAGAACAGCATGGTACTGGTACAAAAACAGACACATGGACCAATAAAAAAAGTTATGAAGCCCAGAAATAAAGCCACACACCTACAACCATCTAATCTTCAACAAAGCTGACAATGACAAGCAATGAGGAAAGGACTCCTTATTCAATAAATGATGTTGGGATAACGGGCTAGCCATATGCCAAAGATTGAAACTGGACCCCTTCTTGTCACCATATGCAAAAGTCAACTCAAGGTGGACTAAAGACTTAAATATGAAACCTAAAACTATGAAAATCCTAGAAGAAAACCTAGGAAATGTCATTCTTGATATAGGCCCTGGTAAAGATTTCACGACAAAGTTTGGATTTCTTTTTCAGACAGTTTGCTATTTCAGTGTAGACACAATACCAATTTTTGTACATTGATGTTGTATCTTGCAGCTTTTCTAAATACACTGATTAATTCTAATAGTTTTTTTGGTGGAGTCTTTATGGTGTTCTATGTATATGATAGTATTATCTACAAACAGGAATTGTTGGACTTCCTCCATTGTAATTTAAATGCCTTGTATTTCCTTTTCTTACATAAATGCTCTGACTAGAACATACAACATCACTATGTTGAATCAAGTATGAAAATGGGTATCCTTGTCTTGTTCCATATCTCAGAGAAAAGGGTTTAAATTTTTTTCCCATTCAGTATGGTGTTAGCTGTAAATTTGTCATTTATGGCCTTTATGGTATTGAGGTATGTTTCGATTGTACATAGTTTTTTTAGGGTTTTTATTATGAAGATATGTTGAACTTTAATGCTTTTTCAGCATCTTGAAATGATGTCATCATTTTTGTCCTTCTGTTAATGTGATAGATCAGATTTATTGATTTTCTTTTTTTAATATACTTTAAGTTCTGGGTTACATGTGCAGAACGTGCAGTTTTGTTGCAATGTTATACATGTGCCATGGTGGTCTGCTGCATCCATCATCCCGTCACCTACATTAGGTATATCTCCTAATGTCATCCCTCCTCTAGCCTCCCACCCCCATAGGCCCCAGTGTGTGATGTTCCCCTCCCTGTGTCCATGTGTTCTTACTGTTCAACTCCCACTTATGAGTGAGAACATGCGGTGTTTGGTTTTCTGATCTTATGATAGTTTACTGAGAGTGATGGTTTCCAGCTTCATCCATGTCCCTGCAAAGGACATGAACTCATCCTTTCTTATGGTTGCATAGTATTCCATGGTGTATATATGCCACAATTTCTTTATCCAGTCTATCATCAATGGGCATTTGGGTTGGTTCCAACTCATTGCTATTGTAAACAGTGCCAAAATAAACATACATGTACAAGTGTTTTTATCATAGAATGATTTCTAATCCTTTGGGTATATGCCCAGTAATGGAATGGTGGGTCAAATGGTATTTCTAGTTCTAGATCCCTGAGGAATCGCCACATGGTCTTCCACAATGGTTGAATTAATTTACACTCCCACCAACACTGTAAAAGCAATCCTATTTTTCCCCAACTTCTCCAGCATCTGTTGTTTCCTGACTTTTTAATGATTGCCATTCTAACTGGTTTGAGATGGTATCTCATCGTGGTTTTAATTTGAATTTCTCTAATGACCAGTGATGATGAGCAATTTTTTATATGTCTGCTGCTTGAATAAATGTCTTCTTTTGAGAAGTGTCTGTTCATATTCTTTGCCCATTTTCTGATGGAGTTGTTTGTTTTTTTTCTTGTAAATGTGTTTAAGTTCCTTGTAGATTCTCGCTATTAGCCCTTTGTCAGAAGGATAGATTGCAAACATTTTCTCCCATTCTGTAGGTTGCTTGTTCACTCTGATGATAGTTTATTTTGCTGTGCAGAGGTTCTTTCGTTGAATTAGATCCCATTAGTCTATTTTAGCTTTTGTTGCCATTGCTTTTGGTGTTTTAGACCTGAAGTCTTTGCCCATCCCAGTGTCCTGAATGGTATTGCCCAGGTTTTCTTCTGGAGTTTTTATGGTTGTAGTTCTTATGTATAAGTCTTTGAACCATTTTGAGTTGATTTTACTATAAGGTGTAAGGAAGGGGTCCAGTTTCAGCTTTCTGCATATGGCTAGCCAGTTTTCACAACCCATTTATTAAATAGGGAATCCCGTCCCCATTGCTTGTGTGTGCCAGGTTTGTCAAAGATCAGGTGGTGGTAGATGTGTGGTGTTATTTCTGAGGCCTCTGTTTTGTTCTATTGGTCTACATATCTGTTTTGGTACCAGTACCATGCTGTTTTGGTTACTGTAGCCTTGTAGTAAAGTTTGAAGTCAGGTAGCATGATGCCTCCAGCTTTGTTTTTCTTGCCCTGGATTGTCTTGGCTATGCGGGCTCCTTTTCGGTTCCATATGAACTTTAAAGTGGTTTTTTCCAGTTCTGTGAAGAAAGTCATTGGTAGCTTGATGCGGATGACATTGAATATATAAATTACTTTGGGCCAGAAGGCCATTTTCACGATATTGATTCTTCCTATCTATGAGCATGGAATCTTTTTCCATTTGTTTGTGTCCTCTCTTATCTCCTTAAGCAGTGGTTTGTAGTTCTTAAAGAGGTCCCGCACATCCTTTGTAAGTTGGATTCCTGGGTATTTTATTCTCTTGATAGCAATTGTGAATGTGAGTTTATTCATAATTTGGATCTCCGTTTGTCTGTTGTTGTTGTATAGGAATGCCTGTGATTTTTGCACATTGATTTTGTATCCTGAGATTTTGTCAAAGTTGTTTATCAACTTAAGAAGGTTTGGGCTAGGACAATGGGTTTTTCTAAATATACAATCATGTCATCTGCAAACAGGGACAATTTGACTTCCTCTCTTCCTATTTCAATATGCTTTATTGCTTTCTCTTGCCTGATTGCCCTGGCCAGAACTTCCAATACTATGTTGAATAAGAGTGGTGAGGGAGCGTACCCTTGTCTTGTGCTGGTTTTCAAAAGGAATGTTTCCAGTTTTTGCCCATTCAGTATGATATTGGCTGTGGGTTTGTCATAAATAACTCTTATTATTTTGAGATGCATTCCATCAATACCTAGTTTATTGAGAGTTTTTGGCATGGAAGGCTGTTGAATTTTGTCAAAAGTCTTTTCCGCATCTATTGAGATAATCATGTGGTTTTTGTCTTTGGTTATGTTTATGTGATGGATTACGTTTATTGATTTGCATATGTTGAATCAGCCTTGCAACTCAGGGATGAAGCCGATTTGATTGTCGTGGATAAGCTTTTTGATGTGCTGCTGGATTCAGTTTGCCAGTATTTTATTGGGGATTTTCTCATCAATGTTTATCACAGATATTGGACTAAAATTCTCTTTCTTGTGCCTCTGCCGGGCTTTGGTATCAGGAAGATGCTGGCCTCATAAAATGTGTTAGGGAGGATTCCTTCTTTTTATGTGTATTGGAATACTTTCAGAAGGAATGGTTCCACCTCCTCTCTGTACCTCTGGTAGAATTTAGAGTTGATTCCGTCTGGTCCTGGACTTTTTTTGGTTGGCAGGCTATTAATTATTGCCTCAATTTTAGAACATATTATTAGTCTATTGAGGCATTCAACTGCTTCCTGATTTTGATTTGTGAGGGTCTACGTGTCCAAGAATTTATACTTTTCTTCAAGATTTTCTAACTTATTTGTGTAGAGGTGTTTATAGTATTCTCTGATGGTAGTCTGTATTTCAGTGGAACGGTGATGATATCCCCTTTATCATTTTTATTGCATCTATTGATTCTTCTCTCTTTTCTTCTTTATTAGTCTTGCTAGCAGTCTGTCAATTTTGTTGATCTTTTCAAAAAACCAACTCCTGGATTCATTGATTTTTTGGAGGGTTTTTGTGTCTCTGATGCCTTCAGTACTGCTCTGATCTTAGTTATATCTTGTCTTCTGCTCGTTTGAATTTGTTTGCACTTGTTTCCCTAGTTCTTTTAACTGTGATGTAAGGGTGTCCTTTTTAGATATCTCCTGCTTTCTCTTGTGGGCATTTAGTGCTATAAATTTCCCTCTACACAATGCTTTAAATGTGTCCCAGCGATTCTGCTTCATTGTGTCTTTCTTCTCATTGGTTGCAAAGAACATCTTTAGTTCTGCCTTCATTTCATAATATACCCAGTAGTCATTCAGGAGCAGTTTTTCAATTTCCATGTAGCTGTGTGGTTTTGAGTGAGTTTCTTAATCCTGAGTTCTAACTTGATTGCACTGTGGTCTGACAGAAGTTTGTTGTGGTTTCTGTCAGTTCACATTTGCAGAGGAATGTATTTTTTTTTTTTTTATACTTAAGTTCTAGGGTACATGTGCACAGCGTGCAGGTTTGTTACATATGTATACATGTGCCATGTTGGTGTGCTGCACCCATTAACTCGTCATTTACATTAGCTATATCTCCTAATGGTACCCCTCTCCCCTCCCCCCCTCACCACAAAAGGCCCCAGGTTGTGATGTTCCCCTTCCTGTGTCCAAGTGATCTCATTGTTCAATTCCCACCTATGAGTGAGAACATGCGGTATTTGGTTTTCCATCTTGCGATAGTTTGCTGAGAATGATGGTTTCCAGCTGCATCATTGTCCCTACCAAGGACGCAAACTCATCCTTTTTTATGGCTGCATAGTATTCCATGGTGTATATGTGCCACATTTTCTTAATCCAGTCTGTCACTGATGGACATTTGGGTTGATTCCAAGTCTTTGCTATTGTGAATAGTGCTGCAATAAGTGTAAGTGTGCATGTGTCTTTTTGCAGCATGATTTATAATCCTTTGGGTATATACCCAGTAATGGGATGGCTGGGTCAAATGGCATTTCTAGTTCTAGATTCTTGAGGAATCGCCACACTGTTTTCCATAATGGTTGAACTAGTTTACAATCCCACCAACAGTGTAAAAGTGTTCCTATTTCTCCACATCCTCTCCAGCACTGCTTGTTTCCTGACTTTTTAATGATTGTCATTCTAACTGGTGTGAGATTGTATCTCATTGTGGTTTTGATTTGCATTTCTCTGATGGCCAGTGATGATGAGCATTTTTTCATGTGTGTGTTGGCTGCATAAACGTCTTCTTCTGAGAAGTGTCTGTTCATATCCTTTGCCCACTTTTTGATGGGGTTGTTTTTTTCTTGTAAATTTGATTGAGTTCGTTACAGGTTCTGGATATTAGCCCTTTGTCAGATGAGTAGATTCCAAAACTTTTCTCCCATTCTGTAGGTTGCCTGTTCACTCTGATGGTAGTTTCCTTTGCTGTGCAGAAGCTCTTTATTTTAGTTAGATCTCATTTGTCAATTTTGGCTTCTGTTGTCATTGCTTTTGGTGTTTTAGACGTGAAGTGTATGCCCATGCCTATGTCCTGAATGGTATTACCTAGGTTTTCTTCCAGGGTTTTTATGGCTTTAGTGCTAACATTTAAGTCTCTAATCAATCTTGAATTAATTTTCATATAAGGAGTAAGGAAAGGATCCAGTTCCAGCTTTCTACTTATGGCTAGCCAATTTTCCCAGCACCATCTATTAAATAGGGAATCCTTTCCCCATTTCTTGTTTTTGTCAGGTCTGTCAAAAATCAGATGGCTGTAGATGTGTGGCATTATTTCTGAGGGCTCTGTTCTGTTCCATTGGTTTATATCTCTGTTTTGGTACAAGTACCACGATGTTTTGTTTACTGTAGCCTTGTAGTATAGTTTGAAGTCAGGTAGCATGATGCTTCCAGCTTTGTTCTTTTGGCTTAAGATTGTCTTGGCAATGCAGGGTTTTTCTTTTGGTTCCATATGAACTTTAAAGCAGTTTTTTCCAATTCTGTGAAGAAACTCATTGGTAGTTTAATGGGGGTGGCATTGAATCTATAAATTACCTTGGGCACTATGGCCATTTTCAATATTAATTCTTCCTATCCATGAGCATGGTATTTTCTTCCATTTGTTTGCATCCTCTTTTATTTCACTGAGCAGTGGTTTGTAGTTCTGCTTGAAGAGGTCCTTTACATCCCTTGTAAGTTGGATTCCTAGGTATTTTATTCTCTTTGAAGCTATTGTGAATGTGAGTTCATTCATGATTTGGCTCTCTGTTTTTCTGTTACTGGTAGATAAGAAAGCTTGTGATGTTTGCATATCGATTTTTATCCTGAGACTTTGCTGAAGTTGCTTATCAGCTTAAGGAGATTTTGGGCTGAGATCATGGGGTTTTCTAAATATACAATCATGTCATCTGCAAACAGGGACAATTTGACTTCCTCTCTTCCTATTTCAATACGCTTTATTGCTTTCTCTTACCGGATTGCCCTGGCCAGAACTTCCAGTACTATGTTGAATAGGAGTGGTGAGAGAGCGTATCTTTGTCTTGTGCTGGTTTTCAAAAGGAACACTTTCAGTTTTTGCCCATTCAGTATGAATTTGGCTTTGGGTTTGACATAAATAACTCATTGTTTTGAGATGCATTTCATCAATACCTAGTTTATTGAGAGTTTTTGGCATGAAAGGCTGTTAAATTTTGTCAAAGGCCTTTTCTGCATCTACTGAGATAATCATGTGGTTTTTGTCTTTGGTTCTGCTTATATGCTGGATTACATTTCTTGGTTTGCGTATGTTGAACCAGCCTTGCATCCCAGGGATGAAGCTCACTTGATCATGGTGGATAAGCTTTTGGATGTGCTGCTGGATTGGGTTTGCCAGTATTTTATTGAGGATTTTTGCATCGATGTTCATTAGGGATATTGGTTTAAAATTCTCTTTTTTTGTTGTGTCTGTGCCAGGCTTTGGTATCAGGATGATGTTGGCCTCATAAAATGAGTTATGGAAGATTCCCTCTTTTTCTATTGATTGGAATAGTTTCAGAAGGAAAGGTACCAGCTCCTCCTTGTACGTATGGTAGAATTCGGCTGTGAATCCATCTGGTCCTGGACTTTTTTTGGTTGGTAGGCTATTAATTATTGCCTCAATTTCAGAGCCTGCTTGTGTTCTATTCAGGGATACAATTTCTTCCTGGTTTAGTCTTGGGAGAGTGTAAGTATCAAGGAAATTATCCATTTCTTCTGGTATTCTGGTTTATTTGCGTAGAGGTATTTATAGAATTCTCTGATGGTAGTTTGTATTTTTGAGGAGTCAGTGGTGATATCCCCTTTATCATATTTTTATTGCATCTATTTGATTTTTCTCTCCTTTTTCTTTGTTAGTCTTGCTAGTGATCTATCCATTTTGTTGATCTTTTCAAAAATCCACCTCCTGGGTTCATTGATTTTTTGGAGGGATTTTTTTGTCTCTATCTCCTTCAGTTCTGCTCTGACCTTGGTTATTTCTTGCCTTCTGCTAGCTTTTGAATGTGTTTGCTCTTGCTTCTCTAGTTCTTTTAGTTTTGAAGTTAGGGTGTCAATTTTAGATCTTTCCAGCTTTCTCTTGTGGGCATTTAGTGCTCTAAATTTCTCTCTACACACTGTTTTAAATGTGTCCGAGAGATTCTGGTATGCTGTAACTTTGTTCTCATTGGTTTCAAAGAACATCTTTATTTTTGCCTTCATTTCATTATGTACCCAGTAGTCATTCAGGAGCAGATTGCTCAGTTTCCATGTAGTTGAGCGGTTTTGATTGAGTGTCTTAGTCCTGAGTTTTAGTTTGATTGCACTGTGGTCTGAGAGACAGTTTGTTATAATTTCTGTTCTTTCACATTTGCTGAGGAATGCTTTACTTCCAACAGTGTGGTCAATTTTGCATTAAGTGCGATGTGGTGCTGAGAAGAATGTATATTCCATTGATTTGGGGTGGAGAGTTCTGTAGATGTCTATTAGGTCAGCTTGGTGCAAAGTTGAGTTCAATTCCAGAATATCCTTGTTAACTTTCTGTGTCATTGATCTGTCTAATGTTGACAGTGGAGTGTTGAAGTCTCCCATTATTATTGTATGGGAGTCTAAGTCTCTTTGTAAGTCTCTAATGACTTGCTTTATGAATCTGGGTGCTCCTGTATTGGGTGCACACATATTTAGGACAGTTAGCTCTTCCTGATGAATTGATCCCCTTACCATGATGTAATGGCCTTCTTTGTCTCCTTTGATCTTTGATGGTTTAAAGTCTGTTTTATCAGAGACTAGGATTGCAAGTCCTGCTTTCTTTTCGTTTTCTATATGCTTGGTAGATCTTCCTCCATTCCTTCATTTTGAGCCTATGTGTTTCTCTGCCTGTGAGATGGGTCTCCTGAATACAGCAAACTGATGGTCTTGACCCCTTATCCAATTTGCCAGTCTGTGTCTTTTAATTGGATCATTTAGTCCATTTACATTTAAGGTTAATACCATTACGTGTGAACTTGATCCTGTCATTATGATATTACCTGGTCATTTTGCTCATCAGTTGATGCAGTTTCTTCCTAGCATTGATGGACTTTACATTTTGGCATGTTTTTGCAATGGCTGGTACCCATTGTTCCTTTCCACATTTAGTGCTTCCTTCAGGATCTCTTGTAGGGCAGGCCTGGTGCTGACAAAATCTCTAAGCATTTGCTTGTCTGTAAAGGATTTTATTTCTCCTTCACTTATGAAACTTAGTTTGGCTGGATATGAAATTCTGGGTTTAAAATTCTTTTCTTAAGAATGTTGAATATTGGCCCCCCTCTCTTCTGGCTTGTAGAGTTTCTGCTGAGAGATCTGCTGTTAGTCTGATGGGCTTCCTTTTGTGGGTAACCCGACCTTTCTCTCTGGCTGCCCTTAAGATTTTTTCCTTCATTTCAACTTTGGTGAATCTGGCAATTATGTGTCTTTGAGTTGCTCCTCTCGAGGAGTATCTTTGTGGCGTTCTCTGTATTTCCTGAATTTGACTCTTGCCCTGCCTAACAAGGTGGGGAAATTCTCCTGGATGATATCCTGCAGAGTGTTTTCCAACTTGGTTCCATTTTCCCCGTCACTTTCCAGCACACCAATCAGAGGTAGATTTGGTATTTTCACGTAATCCCATATTTCTTGGAGGCTTTGTTTATTTCTTTTTACTCTTTTTTCTCTATACTTCTCTTCTCACTTCATTTCATTCATTTGATTTTCAATCACTGATACTCTTTCTTCCAGTTGATCCACTCGGTTACTGAAGCTTGTGCATTTGTCACATAGTTCTCGTGTCATGGTTTTCATCTCTATCAGTTCTTTTAAGGTCTTCTCTGCATTGATTATTCTAGTTATCCATTCATCCTTTCTTTTTTGAAGGCTTTTAGTTTCTTTGTACTGGGTACGTAGTTTCTCCTTTAGCTCTGAGAAGTTTGATTGACCGAAGCCTTTTTCTCTCAACTTGTCAAAGTCATTCTCCATCCAGCTTGTTCCATTGCTGGCAATTAGCTGTGTTCCTTTGGAAGGGGAGATGTGCTCTGATTTTTTGAATTTAGAACAGGAAATTCAAAAATCACAGAAAATTTTTCTGAACTGCTTTTTCTCCATCTTTGTGGTTTCATCTGCCGTTGGTCTTGATGATGGTGACGTACTGATGGGGTTTTGGTGTGGGTGTCCGTTCTGTTTGTTAGTTTTCCTTCTAACAGTCAGGACCCTCAGCTGTAGGTCTGTTGGTATTTGCTTGAGGTCCACTCCAGACCCTGTTTGCCTGGGTATCAGCAGCAGAGGCTGCAGAAGATAGAATATTGCTGAACAGCGAGTGTTGCTGTCTGATTCTTGATCTGGAAGCTTCATCTCAGGGGTGTACCCAGCCCTTTGAGGTGTGAGGTGTCAGTCGATCTGCACCTGGTGGGGGATGTCTCCCAGTTAGGCTACTCAGGGGTCAGGGACCCACTTGAGCAGGCAGTCTGTCCATTCTCAGATCTCAACCTCCATGCTGGGAGAACCACTGCTCTCTTCAAAGCTGTCAGACAGGGACTTTTACATCTGCAGAGGTTTCTGCTGCTTTTTGTTTAGCTACACCCTGTCCCCAGAAGTGGAGTCTACAAAGGCAGGCAGGCCTCCTTGAGATGCGGTGGGCTCCACCCAATTCGAGCCTCCTGTGGCTTTGTTTACCTACTTAAGCCTCAGCAATGGCGGGCGCCCCTCCCCCAGCCTTGTTGCCACCTTGCAGTTAGATCTCAGACTGCTGTGCTAGCAATGAGGGAGGCTCCATGTGCGTAGGACCCTCCAGCCCAGGCGTGGGTATAATCTCCTGGTGTGCCGTTTTCAAAGACCCTCGGTAAAGTGCAGTATTAGAGTGGGAGTTACCCAATTTTCCAAGTGTTTGTGCCTCAATTTCCCTTGGCTAGGAAAAGGAACTCCCTTCCCCCTTGTGCTTCCCAGGTGAGGTGATGCCTCACCCCACTTCAGCTCTCATTGGTCGGGCTGCACCCATGGACCAGCATTAACTGTCTGACATGCCCCAGTGAGATGAACCCGGTACCTCAGTTGAAAATGCAGAAATCACCTGTCTTCTTTGTGGCTCATGCTGGGGCTGGAGGCTGGAGCTGTTCCTATACGGCCATCTTGGGCGCCCCCCACTGAGGAATGTTTTACTTCCAATTATGAGGTGAATTTTAGAATAAGTGTGACTTGGTTCTGAAAAAAAATGTATATGCTTTTGATTTGCGGTGGAGAATTCTGCAGAGGTCTATTAGGTTGCCTTGGTGCAGAGCTGAGTTCATGTCCTGGATATCCTTGTTAACTTCCTGTCTGGTTGATCTGTCTAATATTGACAGTGAGGTATTAACGTTTCCCATTATTATTGTGTGGGTGTCTAAGTCTCTTTGTAGGTCTCTAAGAGCGTGCTTTAATTATCATGGTGCTCCTGTATTGGGTGCATATATGTTTAGGATGGTTAGCTCTTCTTGGTGAATTGATCCCTTTACCATTATGTAATGGCCTTCTTTGTCTCTTTTGATGTTTGTTGGTTTAAAATCTGTTTTATCAGAGACCAGTATTGCAAATCCTGTTATTATTATTATTACTATTATTATTATTTTGCTTTCCATCGCTTGGTAGATCTTCCTCCATCCCCATATTTTGAGCCTATGTGTGTGTCTCCATGTGAGTTGGGTCTCCTGCATACAGCACACTGATTGGTCTTGACTCTTTATCCAATTTTAGAGTCTGTGTCTTTTAATTGGGGCATTTAGCCCATTTATATTTATAGTTAATATTGTTAGGTGTGGATTTGATCCTGTCATTATGATGTTAGCTGGTTATTTTGCCCGTTAATTGATGCAGCTTCTTCATAGCACCGATGGTCTTTACAATTTGGCATGATTTTGCAGTGGCTCCTACTGGTTGTTCCTTTCCATGTTTTGTGTTTCCTTCAGGAGGTCTTGTAAGGCAGTCATGATGGTGACAAAATCTCAGCATTTGCTTGCCTGTAAGGGTTATATTTCTCCTTCACTTATGAAGCATAGTTTGGCTGGATATGTAATTTTGGGTTGAAAACTCTTTTCTTAAGAATGTTGAATATTGGCCCCCACTCTCTTCTGGCTTATAGGGCTTCTGCAGAGAGATCCATTGTTAGTCTGATGGACTTCCCTTTGTGTATAATCCCACCTTTCTCTCTGACTGCCTCCTTAATATTTTTTCCTTCATTTCAATCTTGGTGAATCTGACAATTATGTGTCTTCGGGTCGCTGTTCTCAAGCAGTATCTTTGTGGTGTTGTCTGTATTTCCTGAATGGAATGGTGGCCTGTCTTGCTAGGTTGGGGAAGTTATCCTGGATGATATCCTGAAGAGTGTTCTCCATCTTGGTTTCATTCTCCCCATTATTTTCAGGTACACCAATCAAATGTAGATTTGGTCTTTTCACATAGTCCCATATTTCTTTGAAGCTTTGCTTGTTTCTTTCCATTGTTTTTTCTGTAATCTTGTCTTCTTACTTTATTTTATTAATTTGATTGTCAATCACTGATATCCTTTCTTCTGCTTGATCAAATTGGCTATTGAAGCTTGTGTATGCTTCATGAAATTCTTGTATTGTGGTTTTCAGCTCCATCAGGTCATCTAAGGTCTTCTCTACACTATTTATTCTAGTTAGCCATCCTTCTAACCTTTTTTCAAGGTTTTTAGCTTCCTTGCATTGGGTTAGAATGTGCTCCTTTAGCTCAGAGAAGTTTGTTATTACTGACCTTCTGAAACATACTTCTGTTAACTCGTCAACCTCATTCTCCATCCAGTTTTGTTCCCTTGCTGGTGAGGAGTTGTGTTCCTTTGGAGGATGAGGCATTCTTGTATTTGGAGTTTTCAGCCTTTCTGCTCTCATTTCTCCCCTTCTTTGTGGTTTTATCTACCTTTGGTCTTTGATGATGGTGACTTACTGATGGTGTTTTGGTGCAGACAT
This sequence comes from Trachypithecus francoisi, assembly GCF_009764315.1. Lineage (NCBI taxonomy): Eukaryota > Metazoa > Chordata > Mammalia > Primates > Cercopithecidae > Trachypithecus > Trachypithecus francoisi. The sequence goes on along the minus strand of NW_022681471.1, from coordinate 83,655,828 downwards.
CCTTTTTGTTGATGTTGATGTAGATGCTATTCTTTCTGTTTCTTAGTTTTCCTTCTAACAGGCCCCTCAGCTGCAGGTCTGTTGCAGTTTGCTGGAGGTCCACTCCAGACCCTGTTTGCTGGGTATCACCAGCGGAGGTTGCAGTACAGCAAATATTGCAGAACAGCAAATATTGCTTCCTGATCCTTCCTCTGGAAGCTTCATCCCAGAGGGGCACCCGCCTGTATGAGGTTCTGTTGGTCCCTACTGGGAGTTGTCTCCCAGTGAGGCTACATGGGGATCAGGGACCCACTTGAGGAGGCAGTCTGTCTGTTATCAGAGCTGAAACACCGTGCTAGGAGAACAACTGCTTTCTTCAGAGCTGTCAGGCAGGGAGGTTTAAGTCTGGAGAAGCTGTCTGCTGCCTTTTTTCAGATACTCCCTGAGCCCAGAGGTGGATTCTAGAGAGGCACTAGGCCTTGCTGAGCTGCAGTGGGCTTTACCCTATTCAAGTTTCCCTGCCGCTTTGTTTACACTGTGAGCATAGAACCGCTTACTCAAGCCTCAGCAATGGTGGGCACATCTCCCCATGCCAAGCTCCCACATCCCAGGTAGATCTCAGATTATGGTGCTAGCAGTGAGCAAGGCTCCATGGACATGGGACCTGCTGAGCCAGGCATGGCAGGGGATCTCTTGGTCTGCCGGTTGTGAAGACCCTGGGATAAGTGCAGTATTTGGGCAGGAGTGTACTGTTCCTCCAGGTACTGTCACTCACAGCTTCTTTTGGCTAGGAAAGGGAAATCCCTTGATCCCTTGTGCTTCCTGGGTGAAGTGATGCCACTCTCTGCTTCACCTCACCATCCGTGGGCTGCACCCACTGTCCAATGAGTCCCAATGAGATGAACCAGGCACCGCAGTTGGAAATGCAGAAATTACCCATCTTCTGCATCGATCTAGTGGGGAGTTGTAGATCACAGCTGTTCCTATTCGGCCATCTTGGAAGCCACTGGATGTAAGTCATTTTTAAGTGAGGTGGGATGATATCTCATTGTAGTTTTGATTTGCATTTCTCTAATCAATGATGTTGAGCACATTTTAATATGTCTTTTTGCCATTTGTATGTTATTTTTGAGAAATGTCTATTTGAATCTTTTGCCCACTTTTCAATTGGCTTGTTAGATTTTTTTCTTGTACAGTTCTTTGAGCTTTTCCTATATTCTCGTTATTAATCCCTTGTCAGATAGGTAGTTAGCAAATATTTTCTCCAAATCTGTGGGGTATCTCTTCATTTTGTTGATAATTTCCTTTCTTGTTCAGAAGCTTTTTAACTTGATGTGATCCCACTTGTCCATTTTTGCTTCAGTTGCATGTATTTGTGAGGTATTACTCAAGAAATTTTTGCCATGACCTATATCCTATAAAGTTTTTCTGATGTTTCCTTGTAGTAATTTTATAGTTCGAGGTTGTAGATTAAAGTCTTTAATTGATTTTGATTTGGTTTTTGTATATGGTGAGAAATAGGGGCCTCGTTTCATTCTTCTGCATATTCATATTTAGTTTTCATAGCATAATTTATTGAAGAAATTGTCTTTTTCCCAGTGTATATTATTTGAACCTTTGTCAAAAATGAGTTCAGTGTAAATGTGAAGATTTTTTTCTGAATCCTCTATTCTGTTCCATTAGTCTGTGTAACTACAGGTCTGCAGTGAAATTTAAAGACAGGCAATATGATTTCTCCAGTTTTGTTCTTTTTGCTTAGGATGGCTTTGGCTATTCTGAGTCTTTTTAGGTTATATATAAATTTTAGAATTGTTTTTCTATTTCAATGGAGACTGTCGTTGGTAATTTGATAGAGATTGCATTGAATCTGTAGAGTGCTTTGGGTATCATGGACATTTTAACAATATTGGTTCTTCCAATCTATAATATGAAACATCTTTCCATTTTTTGGTGCCCTCTTCAATTTCTTTCATCAGTGTTTTATACTTTTTTGTTTGTTTGTTTTTTCAGACAGAGTCTCACTCTGTAGCCCAGGCTGGGGTGTAGTGGCGTGATCTCAGCTCACTGAAACCTCCAGGTCCCAGTTCAAGCAATTATCCTTCCTTAGCCTCCCAAGTAGCTGGAATTACAGGCGTGTGCCACCATGACCAGCTAATTTTTGTATTTTTAGTAGAGACAAAGTTTCATCATGTTGGTCATGCTGGTCTTGAACTCCTGACCTCAGATCCACCTGCCACGGCCTCCCAAAGTGCTGGGATTACAGGCATGAGCCACTGTGCCCCAGCCTGTTTTATAGTTTTTATTTTAGAGATCTTTCACATCTTGTTAATTCCTAGGTATTTAATTTTATGTGGCTATTGTAAATGGGACTAACATAAATTTCTTCTTCAGATTGTTTATTGTTTTCATATAGAAATGTAGCAATGTTTGTATGTTGATTTTGTATCCTGCAACTTTACAAAATTTGTTTATCAGTTCTAATAACTTTTTTTCTGGTGTCTTCAAGTTTTACCAAATACAAGATAATACTATCTGCAAACAAGTATAATTTGACTTTTTCCTTTCTAATTTGGATATCATTTATAATTCTCTTGTCTGACTGCTCTAGCTAGGACTTCCAGTACCATGTTGAATAACAGGGCTGACAGTGGGCATCATTGTCTTGTTCCAGATCTTGGAGGAAAGGCTTTCAGCTTTTTTCCATTCAACATGATACTAACTGTGTGTCCATCATACATTACTTTTATTATGTTGAGGTATGTTTCTTCTATACACAGTTTTTTGAAAATTTTTGCTTTTTATCCTTTATTTGCTGATATGATGTATCACGTTGATTGATTTGCATGTGTTGAACCATTCTTGCATCCTGTGTATGTTTCTTCTATACACAGTTTTTTGAAAATTTTGATTTTTATCCTTTATTCTGCTGATATGATGTATCACGTTGATTGATTTGCATGTGTCGAACCATTCTTGCATCCCAAGGAGAAATCCCACTTGGTCACAATGATAATCTTTTTAATGTATTGTTGAATTCCATTCATTAACATTTTGTTGAGAATTTTTGCATCAATATTCATCAGACATATTGACCTACAGTTTTCTTTTTTGATGTATCTTTACCTGGTTTGGGTATCAAGCTAATACTGACCTAACAGAAGTTTGAAAGTATTCCTTTCTTTTTTATTTTTTGGAATAATTCGAGTTGATTGGTCTTAGTTTTTATTTAAATGTTTGGTAGAACTCTGCTGTGAAACCATCATGTCTCAAGCTTTTCTTTACTAGGAGACTTTATATTATGGCTTAGATTTTGTACTTGCTATTGGTAGAATTCAGCTGTAAATTTCTTCTGGTCCTGGGCTTTGTTTGGTTGGTAGGCTATTAATTACTACTTCAATTTTGGAACTTTTTCATTATTATTATACTTTAAGTTATAGGGTACATGAGCACACCATGCAGGTTTGTTACATAGGTATACATGTGCCATGTTGGTTTGCTGCACCCATTAACTCGTCATTTACATTGGGTATTTCTCCTAATGCTATCCCTCCCCTAGCCCCCCACCCCATGACAGGCCCCATTGTGTGATATTCCCCTCCCTGTGCTCAACTGTTCTCTTTCTTCAATTCCCACCTATGAGTGAGAGCATGCAGTGTTTGGTTTTCTGTCCTTGTGATAGTTTGCTCAGAATGATGGTTTCCAGTTGCATCCATGCCCCTGCAAAGGAAATGAATTCATCTTTTTCTGGCTGCATAGCATTCCATGGTGTATATGTGCCACATTTTCTTAATCCAGTCTATCATTTATGGACATTTGGGTTGGTTCCAAATGTTTGCAATTGTGAATAGTGCTGCAATAAACATAAGTGTGTGTGTGTCTTTATAGTAGCATGATTTATAATCCTTTGGTATATACACAGTAATAGGATCACTGGGTCAAATGGTATTTCTATTTCTATCTTTGAGGAATTGTCGCACTGTCTTCCATAATGGTTGAACTAATTTACACTTCCACAAACAGTGTAAAAGCATTCCTATTTCTCCACATCTTCCCCAGCATCTGTTGTTTCCTAACTTTTTAATAATCACCATTCTAATTGGTGTGAGATGGTATCTCATTGTGGTTTTGATTTGCATTCCTTTGATGACCAGTGATGATGAACATTTTTTGATGTGTCTGTTGGCTGCATAAATGACATCTCTTAAGAAGTGTCTGTTCATATCCCTTGCCCACTTTTTGATGGGGTTGTTTGTTTTTTTTCTTGTAAAATTGATTGAGTTCTTTGTAGGTTCTGGATATCAGCCCTTTGTCAGATGGGTAGATGGCAAAAATTTTCTCCCATTCCGTAGCTTGCCTGTTTGTTCTGTTGGTAACTTCTTTTGTTGTGCAGAAAGAAGCTCTTTAGTTTCATTAGATCCCATTTGTCTATTTTAGTTTTTGTTGCCATTGTTTTTGGTGTTTTAGTCATAAAATCTGTGCCCATGTCTATGTCCTGAATGGTATTGCCTAGGTTTTATTCTAGGTTTGAATGGTTTCAGGGCTACATTTAAGTCTTTAATCCATCTTGAATAATTTTTGTATAAGGTGTAAGGAAGGGATCCAGTTTCAGCTTTCTACTTATGGCTAGACAGTTTTCCCAGCACCGTGTCTTAAACAGAGAACTATTTCCCAATTTCTTGTTTTTGTCAGGATTGTCGAAGATCAGATGGTTTTAGATGTGTGGTGTTATTTCTGAGGCCTCTGTTCTGTTCCATTGGTCTATATCTGTTTTGTACCAGTACCATGTTTTGGTTACTGTAGCCTTGTAGTATAGTTTGAAGTCAGGTAGTGTGATGCCTCCAGCTTTGTTCTTTTTGCTTAGGATTGTCTTGGCTATGTGGACTCTTTTTTGGTTCCATATGAACTTTAAAGTAATTTTTTCCAGTTCTGTGAAGAAAGTCATTGGTAGTTTGATGGGGATGACATTGAATCTAAAAACTACCTTGGGCAGTATGGCCATTTTTATGATATTGATTTTTCCTATCTATGAGCATGGAATGTTCTTCCATTTGTTTGTGTCCTCTTTTATTTCGTTGAGCAGTGGTTTGTAGCTCTCCTTGAAGAAGTCCTTCACATCCCTTGTAAGTTGAATTCCTAGGTATTTTATTCTCTTTGTAACAATTGTGAATGAGAGTTCACTCATGATTTGGCTCTCTGTCTGTTATTGGTGTATAGGAAGACTTGTGATTTTTGCCCATTGATTTTGTATCCTGAGACATTGCTGAAGTTGCTTATCAGCTTAAAGAGATTTGGGGCTGAGACAATAGGGTTTTCTAAATATACAATCATGTCATCTGCAACCAGGGACAATTTGACTTCCTCTTTTCCTAATTGCATACACTTTATTTCTTTCACTTGCCTGATTGCCCTGGCCAGAACTTCCAACACTATGTTGAATAGGAGTGGTGAGAGAGAGCATCCCTGTCTTGTGCCAGTTTTAAAGAGAAGGCTTCCAGTTTTTGCCCATTCAGCATGATATGGTTGAGGGTTTGTCATAAATAGTTCTTTGTATTTTGAGATACGTTCCCTCAATTCCTAGTTTATTGAGAGTTTTTAGCATGAAGGACTGTTGAATTTTGTCTAAGGCCTTTTCTTCACCTATTGAGATAATGATGTGGTTTTTGTCGTTGGTTCTGTTTGTGTGATGGATTACATTTATTGATTTTCGTATGTTGAACCAGTCTTGCATCCCAGGGATGAAGCCGACTTGATTGTGGTGGATAAACTTTTTGATGTGCTGTTCGATTTGGTTTGCCAGTATTTCATTGAGGATTTTCACATCGATGTTCATCAGGGATATTGGTCTAAAATTCTCTTTTTTTGTTGTGTCTCTGCCTGGCTTTAGTATCCAGATGACGATGGCCTAATAAAAAGAGTTAGGGATGATTCCCTCTTTTTCTATTGATTGGAACAGTTTCAGAAGTGGTATCATCTCCTCTTTGTACCTCTGCTAGAATTCGGCTGTGAATTCATCTGGTCCTGGACTCTTTTTGTTTGGTAGGCTATTAATTATTGCCTCAATTTCAGAGCCTGTTTTTGGTCTATGCAGAGATTCGACTTCTTTCTGGTTTAGTTTTTGGAGGTAGGCTGTGTCCAGGAATTCATCCATTTCTTCTAGATTTTCTAGTTTATTTGTGTAGAGGTGTTTATAGTATTCTCTGATGGTAGTTTGTATTTCTGTGGGATCAGCTGTGATATCCCCTTTATCATTTTTTATTGCATCTATTTGATTCTTCTCTTTTTTTCTTTATTAGTCTTGCTAGTGGTCTATTTTGTTGATCTTTTCAAAAAACCATCTCCTGGATTCATTGATTTTTTTGAAGGGGTTTTTGTGTCTCTATCTCCTTCAGTTCTGCTCTGATCTTTGTTATTTCTTGCCTTCTGCTACCTTTTGAATGTGTTTGCTCTTGCTTTTCTAGTTCTTTTAATTGTGATGTTAGGGTGTCAATTTTAGATCTTTCCTGCTTTTTCCTGTGGACATTTAGTGCTATAAATTTTCCCCTACACACTGCTTTAAATGTGTCCCAGAGATTCTGGTATGTTGTGTCTTTGTTCTCATTGGTTGCAAAGAACATCTTTATTCGGCCTTCATTTCGTGATTTACCCAGTAGTCATTCAGGAGCAGGTTGTTCAGTTTCCATGTAGTTCGGTGGTTTTGAGTGAGTTTCTAAATCCTGAGTTCTAATTTGACTGTACTGTGGTCTGAGAGATAGTTTGTTGTGATTTCTGTTCTTTTACATTTGCTGAGGAATGCTTTCTTTCCAACTATGTGGTCAGTTTTGGAATAAGTGCAATGTGGTGCTGAGAAGAATGTGTATATTCTGTTGATTTGGGATGGAGAGTTCGGTAAATATCTATTAGGTCTGCTTGGTGCAGAGCTGAGTTCAAATCCTGGATATCCTTGTTAACCTTCTGTCTTTTTGATCTGTCTAATATTGACAGTGGGGTGTTAAAGTCTCTCATTATTATTGTGTGGGAGCCTAAGCCTCTTTGTAGGTCTCTGAGGACTTGCTTTTTGAGTCTGGGTGCTACTGTATTGGGTGCATATGTATTTATGATAGTTAGCTGTTCTTGTTGAATTGTTCCCTTTACCATTATTTAATGGTCTTCTTTGTCTCTTTTGATCTTTGTTGGTTTAAAGTCTGCTTTATCACAGACTTGGATTTCAATTCCTGCTTTTTTTTTTTTTACTTTCCATTTGCTTGGTAGATCTTCCTCCATCCCTTTATTTTGAGCCTATGTGTGTCTTTGCATGTGAGATGGGTCTCCTGAATAAAGAACACCAGGCCGGGCATGGTGGCTCACGCCTGTAATCCCAGTACTTTGGGAGGCCGAGACGGGCGGATCACAAGGTCAGGAGATCGAGACCATCCTGACTAACATGGTGAAACCCCGTCTGTATTAAAAATGCAAAAAAATTAGCCAGGCGTGGTGGCGGGTGTCTGTAGTCCTAGGTACTCGGGAGTCTGAGGCAGGAAAATGGCATGAACCGGGAGGCGGAGCTTGCAGTGAGCCGAGATCATGCCACTGCACTCCAGCCTGGGTGACAGAGTGAGACTCCACCTCAAAAAAAAAAAAAAAAGAAAAGAAAAGAAAAGAAAAGAACACCAATGGGTCTTGACTCTTTACCCAATTTGCCAGTCTACTGTCTTTTAATTTTGGCATTTAGCCAATTTATATTTAAGGTAATATTGTTAGGTGTGAATTTGATCCTGTCATTGTGATGTTAGCTGTTTATTTTGCTCATTAATTGATGCAGCTTCTTCATAGCATCGATGGTCTTTACAATTTAGCATGTTTTTGCAGTGGCTCCTACTGGTGGTTTTTATCCATGTTTAGTGCTTCCTTCGGGAGCTCTTGTAAGGCAGTCATGGTGGTGACAAAGCTCTCAGCATTTGCTTGTATGTAAAGGATTTTATTTCTCCTTCACTTATGTAGCATAGTTTGGCTGGATATGAAATTCTGGGTTGAAAACTCTTTTCTTAAGAATGTTGAATATTGGCCCCCACTCTCTGCTTGCTTGTGGAGTTTCTGCTGAGAGCTCTGCTATTAGTCTGATGGGCTTCCCTTTGTGAGTAACCCAACCTTTCTCTCTGGCTGCCCTTAATATTTTTTCCTTCTTTTCAACCTTGGTGAATCTGACAATTACATGTCTTGGGTTGCTCTTCTAGAGGAATATCTTTGTGGTGTTCTCTGTATTTCCTGAATTTGAATGTTGGCCTGCCTTGCTAGGTTGGGGAAGTTCTCCTGGATAATATCCTGAAGAGTGTTTTCCAACTTGTTTTCATTCTACCCATTATTTTCAGGTACACCAGTCAAATGTTGATTTGGTCTTTTCACATAGTCCCATATTTGTTGGAGGATTTGTTCATTTCTTTTTACTTTTTTTGCTAAACTTCTCTTCTCACTTTATTTCATTAATTGAACTTCAATCACTGATACTCTTTCTTCCACTGATTGAATCAGCTATTGAAGCTTGTGCATGCGTCACGTAGTTCTCATGCCATGGTTTTCAGCTCCATCAGGTCATTTAAGGTCTTCTCTACACTGTCTTTCCTTGTTAGCCATTCACCCAATCTTTTTTCAAGGTTTTTAGCTTCCTTGCTATTGGTTTGAACATCTTTCTTTAGCTTGGAGATGTTTGTTATTACTGACCTTCTGAAGCCTACTTCTGTCAACTCGTCAAAGTCTTTCTCCATTCAGCTTTGTTCCATTCCTGGTGAACAGCTGTGATCCTTTGGAGGAAAAGAGGCACTCTCATTTTTCGAATTTTTGGCTTTTCTGCTCTGGTCGCTCCCCATCTTTGTGGTTTTTTTCTGCCTTTGATCTTTGTTATTGGTGACCTAGAGATGGGGATTTGGTGTAGATGTCCTTTTTGTGATGTTGATGCTATTCCTTTCTATTTCTTAGTTTTCCATCTGACAGTCAGGTCCCTCCATTGCAGGTCTGTTGGAGTTCGCTGGAGGTCCACTCCAGACCCTCTTTGCCTAGGTGTCACCAGCGGAGGCTGTAGTACAGCAAATATTGCAGAACGGAAAATGTTGCTTCCTGGTCCTTCCTATGGAATCTTTGTCCCAGAGGGGCACTTGCCTGTATGAGGTGTCAGTGGGCCCCTACTGGGAGGTGTCTCCCAGTTAGGCTACATGGGTGTCAGAGACCCACTTGAGGGGGCAGTCTGTCCATTTTCAGAGCTCAAACACCAGGCTAGGAGAACCACTGCTCTCTTCAGAGCTGTCAGAATGGGACATTTAAGTCTGCAGAAGTTTCTGCTGCCTTTTGTTCAGCTATGCCCTGCCCCCAGAGGAGGAGTCTATAGAGGCAGCATGTCTCATGTCACTGCAGTGTGCTCCACCCAGTTCGAGCTTCCCTGAAGCTTTGTTTACCTACTGAAGCCTCAGCAATGGCAGATGCCCCTCCCCTTGCTGGGCTGCTGCCTCATAGGTTGCAGGTTGATCTCAGACTGCTGCGTTAGCAGTGAGCAAGGCTCTATGGGCATGGGACCCACCGAGTCAGAGATGAAATATAATCTCCTAGTGTGCCATTTGCTAAGACCGTTGGAAAAGTGCAGTATTTGAGTGAGAGTGTACTGTTTTTCCAGGTACAGTCTGTCATGGCTTCCCATGGCTAGGAAAGGGAAATCTCTTGATCCCTTGCACTTCCCAGGTGAGGCGACACACTGCCCTGCTTCAGCTCACCCTCCATGGGCTGTACCCACTGTCCAACCAGTCTCAATGAGAAGAACCAGGTGTCTAAGTTGGAAATGCAGAAATCACCCATCTTCTGCATTGATCATGCTGGGGGCTGTAGACTGGAGCTGTTCCTATTCAGCCATCTTGGAATGGACCCAATTTCAGAACTTCTTATTTGTCTATTCAGGCATTCAATTGCTTCCTGATTTAGTCTTGGGAGGGTCTATGTGTCCAGGAATTTATCCATTTCTTCTAGATCTTCTAGTTTATTTGCGTAGTTCTTAGAGAACAAAAAGAGGCTTAGACTCTGACACAATAATAGTGGGAGACTTTAACACCCCACAGTCAATAGAGGGCAGATTAATGAAACAGAAAATTAACAACGATATTCAGGATTTGAACTCAGCTCTGGACCAAGCACACCTAATAGACATCTACTGAACTCTCCATCCTAAATCAACAGAATATACATTCTTTTCAGCACCACACCACACTTATTCTAAAATTGACCACAAAATTGGAAGTAACCCCTCCTTAGCAAATGCAAAACAACAGAAATCATAACAGTCTCTCAGACCACAGTGCAATCAAACTAGAACTCAGGATTCAGGAACTCACTCCAAACTGCACAACTACGTGGAAACTGAACAGCCTGCTCCTGAATGACTACTGGGTAAATAACGAAATGAAGGCAGAAATAAAGATGTTGTTTGAAACCAATAAGAACAAAGACACAATGTCCAGAATCTCTGGGACATATTTAAAGCATGTATAGAGGAAAATTTAGAGCACTAAATGCCCACAAAAGAAAGGAGGAAAGATCTAAAATCGATACCCTAACATCAAAATTGAAAAAAATAGAGAGGCAAGAGTAAACAAATTCAAAAGCTAGCAGAAAACAAGAAATGACTAAGATCAGAGCAGAAGTGAAGGATATAGAGACAGGAAAAATCCATCAAATAACCAATGACTCCAGGACCTGGATTTTTGAAAAGACCAATAAAATAGTTAGACTGCTACCCAGACTAATAAAGAAGAGAAGAGAGAATAATCAAATACTAGCAATAAAAAATAATAAAAGGGATATCACCACTGGACCCACAGAAATACAAACTACCATCAGAGAATACTATAAACACTTCTATGCAAATAAACTAGAAAACCTAGAAGAAATGGATAAATTCCTGGACACATACACCCTCACAATACTAAACCAGGAAGAAGTCAAATCCCTGAATAGACCAATAACAAGTTCTGAAATTGAGGCAGTAATTAATAGCCTACGAACCAAATAAAGTCCAAGACAAGATGGATTCACAGCCGAATTCTACCAAAGGTACAGAGAGGAGCTGGTACTATTCCTTCTGAAACTTTTCCAAAAAATAGAAAAAGAGGGAATCCTCCCTAACTCGTTTTACGAGGCTGGCATGATCATGACACCAAAACCTAGCAGAGACAAAACAAAAAAGGAAAATTTCATGCCAATATCCCTGATGTACATCGATGCAAAAATCCTAAATAAAATACAGGCAAAACAAATCCAGCAGCACATGAAAAAAGCTTATCCACTATGATCAAGTGGGCTTCATCCCTGGGATGCAAGGCTGGTTCAACATATGTAAATCAGTAAACATAATCCATCCCATAAAGAGAACCAATGAAAAAAAAAACCACAGGATTTTCTCAAATGATGCAGAAAAAGCCTTTGACAAAATTCAACAGCCCTTCATGCTAAAAACTCTCAATAAACTAGATATTGAAGAAACATCTCTCAAAATAATAAGAGCTACTTATGACAATCCCACAGCCAATATCATACTGAATGGGGAAAAACTGGAAGCATTCCCTTTGAAAACCGGCACAAGACAAGGATGCCCTCTCTCACCACTCCTATTCAAAATAATATTGGAAGTTCTGGCCAGGGTAATCAGGCAATAGAAAGAAAGAAAGGCATTCAATTAGGAAAAAAGGAAGTCAAATTGTCCCTGTTTGCTGATGACATGATTGTATATTTAGAAAACCCCATCATCTCAAGTCAAAATCTTCTTAAGCTGATAGGCAACTTCAGTAAAGTCTGAGGACACAAAATTAATGTGCAAAAATCACAACCATTCCTATACACCAATAACAGACAAAGAGAGAGCAAAATCATGAGTGAACTCCTATTGACAATTGCCAACAAGTGAAAAAATACCTAGGAATCCAACTTAGAAGGGATGTGAAGGGCCTCTTCAAGGAGAACTACAAACCACTGCTCAAGGAAATAAGAGAGAACAAAAACAAATGTAAAAACATTCCATGGTCATGGATAGAAAGAATCAATATCATGAAAATGGCCATACTGTCCAAAGTAATTTATAGATTCAATGCTAACCCCATCAAGCTACCATTGACTTTCTGCACAGAATTGGAAAAAAAACAACTTTAAATTTCATATGGAGCCAAAAAAGTGCCCGCATAGCCAAGACAATCCTAAGCAAAAAGAGCAAAGCTGGAGGCATCACGCTACCTGATTTCAAACTATACTACAAGGCTATGGTGACCAAAACAGCATGATACTGGTACCAAAAGAGCTATATAGACCAACAGAACAGAACAGAGGCCTCAGAAATAACACCACACATCTACTACCATCTGATCTTTGACAATCCTGACAAAAACAAGCAATGGGGAATGGATTCCCTATTTAATAAATGGTGTTGGGAAAACTGGCTAGCCACATGCAGAAAACTGAAACTGGATCCCTTCCTTACACCTTATACAAAAATTAACTTAAGATGGATTAAAGACTTAAATGTAAGACCTGAAACAATAAAAACCCTAGAATAAAACGTAGGCAATACCATTCAGGACATATGCATGAGCAAAGACTTCATGACTAAAACACCAAAAGCAATGGCAACAAGAGCCAAAATTGACAAATGGGATCTAACTAAATGAAACAGCTTCATCCCAGTAAAAGAGACTATTATCAGAGTGAACAGGCTACCTACAGAATTGGAGAAAATTTTTGCAATCTATCCATCTGACAAAGGGCTAACCTTCAGAATCTACAAAGAATTTAAACAAATTTACAAGAATAAAAAAACCATAAAAAAGTGGTTGAAGGACATGAACAGACACTTCTCAAAAGAAGATACTTATGCAGTCAATTAACATATGAAAAAAGGCTCATCACATTGGTCATTAGAGAATTTCAAATCAAAACCACAGTGAGATACTATCTCATGCCAGTTAGAATGGCAATCATTAAAGTCAGGAAACAACAGATGCTGAAGAGAATGTGGAGAAATAGGAATGCTTTTACATTGTTGTTGGGAGGGTAAATTATTTCAACCACTGTGGAAGACAGTGTGGTGATTCCTGAAGGATCTAGAACCAGAAACAGCATTTGACTCAGCAATTCCATTGCTGAGTATATATCCAAAGGATTATAAATTATTCTGCAATAAAGACACATGCACCTGTATGTTTATTGTGGCACTGTTCACAATAGTGAAGTCATGGAACCAACACAAATGCTCATCAATGATAGACTGAATGAAGAAAATTTAGCATATATACACCTTGGCATACTATGCAGCCATAAAAAAGGAAGAGTTCATGTCTTTTGCAGAGACATGGATGAATCTGGAAACCATAATTCTCAGCAAACTAACACAAGAACAGAAAATCAAACACTGCATGTTCTCACTCATAAATGTGAATTGAACAATGAGAACACATGGACACAAGGCAGGGGCATCACACACCAGAGCCTGTAGAGGGTGGGGGACTGTGGGAGGGATAGCATTTGGAGAAATACTTAATGTAGATGATGGGTTGATGGGTGCAGTAAACCACCATGCTACATTGTATACCTATATAACAAACCTGTACATTCTCCACATGTATGCCAGAACTTTAAGTATATATTTTAAAAATTCCATTTGTTGGTGTCTGCTTTAATATCTTTTATCAGTGTCTACTGTTTTCAGTGTATAAGTTATTTCCTTGATTAAGGTTATTCCTCAGTATTTATTCTTTTGATGTCATTGTAAATGAGACTGTTTTCTTATTTCCTTTCTGGAGACTTCACTGTTACTAAATAGAAATTCGGGAGTGGAGCGAGACGGCCGAATACAAACAGCTCCAGTCTTCAACTCCCAGCGCGAGCGACACAGAAGACTGGTGATTTTTGCATTTTCAACTGAGGTACTGGGGTCACCTCACTAGGGAGTGGCGGATAATCGGTGCTGGTCAGCTGCTGCAGCCCAACCAGCGAAAGCTGAAGCAGGGCGAGGCATCGTCTCACCTGGAAAGTGCAAGGGGGAAGGGAATCCCTTTTCCTAGCCAGGGGAACTGAGACACACAACACCTGGAAAATCGGGTAACTCCCACCCCAATACTGCGCTTGACGCAAACGGGCACACCAGGAGAATATATCCCACACCTGGCCAGGAGGTGATCTAACCACAAGGCAGCAGCGAGGGTGGGGGAGGGGCTCCCGCCATTGCTGATGCTTAAGCAGGTAAACAAAGCCGCTGGGAAGCTTGAACTCGGTGGAGCTCACAGCAGCTCAAGGAAACCTACCTGTCTCTGTAGACTCCACCTCTGGGGACAGGGTACAGCTAAACAACAACAACAAAAAAAGCAGCAGAACCTCTGCAGATGCAAACGACTCTGTCTGACAGCTTTGAAGAGAGCAGTGAATCTCCCAACACGGAGGTTGACATCTGAGAAGGGACAGAATGCCTGCTCAAGTGGGTCCTTGACACCTGAGTAGCCTAACTGGGAGACATCCCCCACTAGGGGCAGTCTGACACCCCACACCTCACAGGGTGGAGTACACCCCTGAGAGGAAGCTTCCAAAGTAAGAATCAGACAGGTACACTCGCTGTTCAGCAATATTCTATCTTCTGCAACCTCTGCTGCTGATACCCAGGCAAACAGGGTCTGGAGTGGACCTCAAGAAATCTCCAACAGACCTACAGCTGAGGGTCCTGACTGTCAGAAGGAAAACTATCAAACAGGAAGAACACCTATACCAAAACCCCATCAGTACGTCACCATCATCAAAGACCAGAGACAGATAAAACAACAAAGATGGGGAAAAAGCAGGACAAAAAAGCTGGAAATTCAAAAAAATAAGAGCGCATCTCCCCCCTGCAAAGGAGCGCAGCCCATCGCCAGCAACGGATCAAAGCTGGTCAGAGAATGACTTTGATGAGATGAGAGAAGAAGGCTTCAGTCCATCAAACTTCTCAGAGCTAAAAAAGGAATTACATACCCAGTGCAAAGAAACTAAAAATCTTGAAAAAAGAGTGGAAGAATTCATAGCTAGAATAATTAATGCAGAGAGGGTCATAAACGAAATGACAGAGATGAAAACCATGACACGAGAAATACGTGACAAATGCACAACCTTCAGTAACCGACTCGATCAACTGGAAGAAAGAGTATCAGCGATTGAGGATCAAATGAATGAAATGAAGCGAGAAGAGGAACCAAAAGAAAAAAGAAGACAAAGAAATGAACACAGCCTGCAAGCAGTATGGGATTATGTAAAAAGACGAAATCTACGTCTGATTGGGGTGCCTGAAAGTGAGGGGGAAAATGGAACCAAGTTGGAAAACACTCTTCAGGATATCATCCAGGAGAACTTCCCCAACCTAGTAGGGCAGGCCAACATTCAAATTCAGGAAATACAGAGAACGCCACAAAGATACCCCTCGAGAAGAGCAACTCCAAGACGCATAATTGCCAGATTCACCAAAGTTGAAATGAAGGAAAAATCTTAAGGGCAGCCAGAGAGAAAGGTCGGGTTACCCACAAAGGGAAGCCCATCAGACTAACAGCAGATCTCTTGGCAGAAACTCTCCAAGCCAGAAGAGAGTGGGGGCCAATATTCAACGTTCTTAAAGAAAAGAATTTTAAACACAGAATTTCATATCCAGCCAAAATAAGTTTCAAAAGTGAAGGAGAAATAAAATCCTTTACAGATAAGCAAATGCTTAGAGATTTTGTCACCACCAGGCCTGCCTTACAAGAGACCCTGAAGGAAGCCCTACACATGGAAAGGAACAACCGGTACCAACCATTGCAAAAACATGCCAAAATGTAAAGACCATCGAGGCTAGGAAGAAACTGCATCAACTAACGAGGAAAATAACCAGTTGATATCGTAATGACAGGATCAAGTTCACACATAACAATATTAACCTTCAATGTAAATGGACTAAATGCTCCCATTAAAAGACACAGACTGGCAAACTGGATAAAGAGTCAAGACCCATCAGTCTGCTGTATTCAGGAGACCCATCTCACATGCAGAGACATACATAGGCTCAAAATAAAGGGATGGAGGAAGATCTACCAAGCAATGGAGAACACAAAAAAGCAGGGGTTGCAATCCTAGTCTCTGATAAAACAGACTTTAAACCATCAAAGATCAAAAGAGACAAAGAAGGCCATTACATAATGGTAAAGGGATCAATTCAACAGGAAGAGCTAACTCTCCTAAATATATATGCACCCAATACAGGAGCACCCAGATTCATAAAGCAAGTCCTTAGAGACTTACAAAGAGACTTAGACTCTCATACAATAATAATGGGAGACTTCAACACTCCACTGTCAACATTAGACAGATCAACGAGACAGAAAGCTAACAAGGATATCCAGGAATGAACTCATCTCTGCACCAAGCGGACCTAATAGACATCTATACAACTCTCCACCCCAAATCAACAGAATATACATTTTTCTCAGCACCACATCGCACTTATTCCAAAATTGACCACATAATTGGAAGTAAAGCACTCCTCAGCAAATGTACAAAACAGAAATTATAACAAACTGTCTCTCAGACCACAGTGCAATCAAACTAGAACTCAGGACTAAGAAACTCAATCAAAACCACTCAACTCCATGGAAACGAACTGAACACATGCTCCTGAATAACTACTGGGTACATAAGGAAATGAAGGCAGAAATAAAGATGTTCTTTGATACCAATGAGAACAAAGATACAACATACGAGAATCTCTGGGACACATTTAAAGCAGTGTGTAGAGGGAAATTTATAGCACTAAATGCCCACAAGAGAAAGCAGAAAAGATCTAAAATTGACACTGTAACATCACAATAAAAGAACTAGAGTGGCAAGAGCAAACACATTCAAAAGCTAGCAGAAGGCAAGAAAAATAACTAGACGAGCAGAACTGAAGGAGATAGAGACACAAAAAACCCCCCAAAAAATCAATGAATCCAGGAGTTAGTTTTTTGAAACGATCAACAAAATAGACAGACCGCTAGCAAGACTAATACAGAAGAAAATAGAGAGGAATCAAGTAGACACAATAAAAAATGATAAAGGGGATATCACCACCGACCCCACAGATATACAAACTACCATCAGAGAATACTATAAACAACTCTACGTAAATCAACTAGAAAATCTAGAAGAAATGGATAATTTCCTGGACACTTACACTCTTCCAAGACTAAATCACGAAGAAGTTCAATCCCTGAATAGACCAATAGCAGGCTCTGAAATTGAGGCAATAATTAATAGCCTACCAACTAAAAAAAGTCCAGGACCAGATGGATTCACAGCTGAATTCTACCAGAGGTACAAGGAGGAGCTGGTACCATTCCTTCTGAAACTATTCCAATCAATAGAAAAAGAGGGAATCCTCCCTAACTCATTTTATGAGGCCAACATCATCCTGATACCAAAGCCTGGCAGAGACACAACAAAAAAAGAGAATTTTAGACCAATATCCCTGATGAACATCGATGCAAAAATCCTCAATACAATACTGGCAAACTGGATTCAGCAGCACATCAAAAAGCTTATCCACCATGATCAAGTGAGCTTCATCCCTGGGATGCAAGGCTGGTTCAACATTCACAAATCAATAAACGTAATCCAGCATGTAAACAGAACCAAAGACAAGAACCAAATGATTATCTCAATAGATGCAGAAAAGGCTTTTGATAAAATTCAACAGACCTTCATGCTAAAAACGCTCAATAAATTCAGTATTGATGGAACGTACCTCAAAATAATAAGAGCTATTTATGACAAACCCACAGCCAATATCATACGGAATGGGCAAAAACTGGAAAAATTCCCTTTGAAAACTGGCACAAGACAGGGATGCCCTCTCTCACCACTCCTATTCAACATAGTGTTGGAAGTTCTGGCTAGGGCAATCAGGCAAGAGAAAGAAATCAAGGGTATCCAGTTAGGGAAAGAAGAAGTCAAATTGTCCCTGTTTGCAGATGACATGATTGTATATTTAGAAAACCCCATTGTCTCAGCCCAAAATCTCCTTAAGCTGATAAGCAACTTCAGCAAAGTTTCAGGATACAAAATTAATGTGCAAAAATCACAAGCATTCTTATACACCAGTAACAGACAAGCAGAGAGCCAAATCATGAATGAAATTCCATTCACAATTGCTTCAAAGAGAATAAAATATCTAGGAATCCAACTTACAAGGGATGTAAAGGACCTCTTCAAGGAGAACTACAAATCACTGCTCAGTGAAATAAAAGAGGACTCAAACAAATGGAAGAACATACCATGCTCATGGATAGGAAGAATCAATATCGTGAAAATGGCCATACTGCCCAAGGTTATTTATAGATTCAATGCCATCCCCATCAAGCTACCAATGACTTTCTTCACAGAATTGGGAAAAACGGCTTTAAAGTTCATATGGAACCAAAAAAGAGCCCGCATTGCCAAGACAATCCTAAGTCAAAAGGACAAAGCTGGAGGCATCACGCTACCTGACTTCAAACTATATTACAAGTCTACAGTAACCAAAGCAGCATGGTACTGGTACCAAAACAGAGATATAGACCAATGGAACAGAACAGAGTCCTCAGAAATAATACCACACATCTACAGCCATCTGATGTTTGACAAACCTGAGAGAAACAAGAAATGGGGAAAGGATTCCCTATTTAATAAATGGTGCTGGGAAATTGGCTAGCCATAAGTAGAAAGCTGAAACTGGATCCTTTCCTTACTCCTTTTACGAAGATTATTCAAGATGGATTAGAGACTTAAATGTTAGACCTAATACCATAAAAACCCTAGAAGAAAATCTAGGTAGTACCATTCAAGTCACAGGCATGGGCAAGGACTTCATGTCTAAAACACCAAAAGCAATGGCAGCAAAAGCCAAAATTGACAAATGAGATCTCATTAAACTAAAGAGCTTCTGCACAGCAAAAGAAACTACCATCAGAGTGAACAGGCAACCTACAGAATGGGAGAAAATTTTTGCAATCTACTCATCTGATAAAGGGCTAATATGCATTATCTGCAAAGAACTCAAACAAATATACAAAAAAAAACAAACAACCCCATCAAAAAGTGGCCAGTGGATATGAACAGACATTTCTCAAAAGAAGACATTCATACAGCCAACAGACACATGAAAAAATGCTCATCATCACTGGCCATCAGAGAAATGCAAATCAAAACCACAATGAGATACCATCTCACACCAGTTAGAATGCAATCATAAAAAGTCAGGAAACGACAGGTGCTGGAGAGGATGTGGAGAAATAGGAACACTTTTACACTGTTGGTGGGATTGTAAACTAGTTCAACCATTATGGAAAACAGTATGGCGATTCCTCAGGGATCTAGAACTAGATGTACCATATGACCCAGCCATGCCACTACTGGGTGTATACCCAAAGGATTATAAATCATGCTGCTATAAAGACACATGCACACGTATGTTTATTGTGGCACTATTCACAATAGCAAAGACTTGGAACCAACCCAAGTGTCCATCTGTGATAGACTGGATTAAGAAAATGTGGCACATATACACCATGGAATACTATGCAGCCATAAAAAAGGATGAGTTTGTGTCCTTTGTAGGGACATGGATGCAGCTGGAAACCATCATTCTTAGCAAACGATCACAAGAACAGAAAACCAAACACCGCATGTTCTCACTCATAGGTGGGAACTGAACAATGAGATCACTTGGACTCGGGAAGGGGAATATCACACATCGGGGCCTATCATGGGAAGGGGGGAGGGATTGCATCGGGAGTTATACCTGATATAAATGATGAATTGATGGGTGCTGACGAGTTGATGGGTGCAGTACACCAACATGGCACAAGTATACATATGTAACAAACCTGCACGTTATGCTCATGTACCCTACAACTTAAAGTATAATAAAAATGAAAAAAAAAAAAAAAGAAGCGGGACCTCTATTTAAATGTATGTTTGTGAGGTTAAGTAAGAAGTCTAACCTCTCCTTTCTTGTAAAGCTTTTGAAAAAAATAAAAGTAAACTCACTAAAAAAAAAAAAAAAACCTAAATGCAATTAACATATAGTGTAATTTTAACCTATTTGGTCCACAGTAAAAACTATCTATCCTGAAAAATAAGCTGATTATATCCTGTGACTTTCCAGTTAACAGAATTGTTCTATATCAAAGGTAATTATTATCATATATCAAAATAACCAGCTCAACATGGGACATTACTTCAGTCGTTACTGACTCATAGGCAGATAAACTTGTGCCCAGCTTTCTACCTCTTCTACATTCTCCTCCTCCTCCCCCATAAGTGGATGGAATTACTTAATGTAAGTTTGATGTGTGACAATTCACTCTTTAGAAACATTTACAGTTTAGGTCAAGTCATTGACTAGCGTGGAAAAAGAAACTGTATATATAATGATAGGGAGGCTACATACTCAATTCAAAAATTAATTTCTCCTCCTTAAATAACATATACTTGTCATGAGGCAGCTATTCGGATTTCAATAACCACATTTAGGAATACATTCATAGGACTGATTAGATAGTCCAGGTGAAATGGTTATTTTGCGGACTCTAGTGCTCTCTACAAATAAGATCACGTTATCTGCAAACAGAATTTTACTTCTTCCTTCACAGTTTAGATGCTTTGTATTTCTTTTTCCTGCCTAATTTTTCTCAGTAGGAATTCAGTTCTTGTTGAAGCTGTCTTTCTGATAGAAATATGTTAAATGTCTTCAACTATAATAGGAGATTCATATATTTCTTTTGTAGTTCTATCAGTTTTGCCTCAGGTATTTTGCCACTCTGTTAGGTTCAAACTCATAAAGATTGTTATGACATCTTGGAGTATTGACCCTTTTATTATTGCATAATCCCCCTCTTTATCTCTGGTAACTTTTCTTGCTCTGAAATATTTTCTGTCTAAAATTAACTCTTCCTACTTTTTTTTTGATTCATGCTGGCATAGTACATTTTTCTCCTTTTTTATACTTTTAATCGATACATGTCTTTACATTTAAAGTTTCTTATAGATAACATGTAACTTGATCTTGTTATCCACTCTTATAATCTCTGTTTTTTAAGTGGTGTATTTCGACCTTTGACATTTAAAGTGATTATTGATATAGCTGATTTAGTATCTACCATATTTAGCACTTCTTTCTACTTGTTACCTCTTTTTTGGTCTTCAACAATTTTTAACCTTTTATGGCTTGAATTGAACATTTTGTAATTCTGTCTACTCTCCATTGTTACCATATCAATTACACTTCTTTTTATAAAATGCTTTCTGTTGTCCTAGAGTTTACAATATAAATTTACAACTAATTGAAGTCTATTTTTAAGTAACACTATATTGCTTCATAGATAGTTCAAGTATCTTTTAATACCAAAATGTTCCAGTTTCCCCTCCTATTCCTTGTATCATTGCTGTCATTTCTTCCATATATTCATAAGCATATATATGCATATATACACACACATAAACAGATACAATAAAATACATTTTGCCATTATTTTGAACATGTTCTGTTAGTTTTGTTAAGATTAATAAATATAAAATATTTTATTTTATATTGATTTTTCATTTGATTTAAAAAATTTTTTATTTTCTTGATTATATTATTTGATTTTCATGTATTCGTTTTCTCATGCTCTTTTTTTCTTCATGTAAGTCCAAGTTTCTGATCTATATCATTTTCCTTCTTTCTAAAGAATCATTTTTAACCTTTCTTGCAAGGCACATCTGCTGGCAACAAATTCCCACAATTTTGTTTGTCCAAGACAGGCTTTATTTCTCCTTCACTTTTGTCAGATAATTTCACAGGGTACAGAATTCTAGGCTGACGTATTTTTTTCTCAAAACTCTAAATATTTCACTCCATGCTCTTCCTTGCGTCACTTCTGGGAGAAGTCATATGTAACTTTTGTTTTTGTCCCTCAAGGGCAAGGTATGTTTTTCTTCTGGCTTCTTTCAGTATTTTTCCTTTATTTTTGATATTTTTAAATTTAAATATAATGTGCCTGACAGTATTTTTGGCATTTATCCTGTTTCTTGTTTTCTGAACTTTCTAGATCTATGGTTTGCTATCTGACATTAATTGGGGGAGAGGGGCAAGTTTTCAGTCATATTGCTTCAAATATACCATCTTTTTTTTTTTTTTCTCAAGGTATTTCCTTCTGGTATTTGTATTACACGCATGTTACACCTTTTGTAGTAGTCTTACAATTCTTGGACTTTTGAGGGTTTTTTTCCAGTCTTTTTAGCTTTGCTTTTCAGTTTTGGAAGTTTTTATTGTCATATCCTCAAGCTCAGGGGTTTTTACCTCAGCTGTGTTGTCTAATAATGAGCCCACCAAAGGCATTCTTCAGATATTTTACAGTGTTTTTTATCTCTAGCATTAAAAAAACTAGAGATGGGATATTGCTATGTTGCCCAGGCTGGAGTGCAGTGGCTATTCACAGGCAGAATCAAAGTGCACTACAGTGTTGAACTCCTTGCCTCAAGCAATCCTCCTTCCTCAGCCTCTTGAGTATCTGGGATTACAGGCGTGTATCACTAGGCCTGGCTTTCTAGCATTTTTAAATTTGAAAAATTTTCATCTCCCTGTTTACATTATTCATCTTTTCTTGCATGTCATCTACTTTTTTTCCTATTAAGGTCCACAGCATATTAATCATAATTTAAAATTTTCTGGTCTGATAATTGCAACATTCCTACCCTATCTGCCTCTGGTTCCCATATCTGTTCAGTTTATTCAAACTGTTCTTTTTTTCTTGCATTTTAGTATGCCTTCTAATTTTTTGTTGAAAGGTGGAGACATGATGCACTGGGTAAAAGGAACTGTAGCAATAGGCCTTTATTAAATGTTGTTAAAAGAAAAACTTCAGCCTAATTAAATTTAATGGTGCTTAATTGAGTTGTGAATGATTTGCAAATTGGGCAGTCCCCAGAATCACAGTAGATTCAGAGACTCTGGGGATGCCTTGTGGTCAGAAGAGATTTATAGACAAAAAAGTAAAGTAACGTACAGAAATAGGAAGTGAGGAACAGAAACAGCTGGATTGATTACAAGTTGGCATTTGCCTTATTTGAATACACTTTGAACACTCAGCAGTGTATGAGTGGTTGAAGTATGGCTGCTGGGATTGGCCAAGATTCAGCCATTGTTACAGGAGCATACTCCTAAGTTAGATTTTCAATCTTGTCTACCTATTAAGTTAGGTTGCAGTTTGTCCACAAGGACTCAAATATAGAAGTACAGAGTCCTTCTCAGGCCGTATTTATTTCACTTTAACAATGTGTAAATAAAGTGTGGAAGATGGGAAATTCTACAGTTCTGTCTCAGTCTTTGGTGAGCTTGTGCCCCTGGACTATGAACTTCAGCAGTGCTTCGCAGTTATGTTATCCTTTAGGTGGGGCAAGATGGCTGGAGTTGAGCATTCCCCTTTTTCCAGATAGAAAAGGGCCTGATAATTCCCTAGCAGGTTAGCTCTGGTAAAAAAAATAAAATAAAAGTTAATCATTGAATAATGTGGAGATTAGGAGTGCTGACCACCTGGACAGTAAAAAAAACTCACGTATAACTTTTTACTCCCCCAAAACTTAACTACTCAGCCTACTGATGATGAGAAGTCTTACTGATAACATAAACAGTTGATTAACACATATTTTTTTTGTGTGTGTGTGTATATATATATATATGTGTGTGTGTGTATATATATATATATATATAGCATTCTTACAATAAAATAAGCTAGAGTAAATAAAATGCTATTAAGAAAATAATAAAGAAGATAAAATAAACTTACTATTCATTTAGTGGAACTGGATCATCATAAAGGTCTTCACAGTGACTAGGCTGAGGAAGAGGAGAAAGAAGAGAGGTTGGTCTTGCTGTCTCAGATGTAGGAGAGATGAAAGAGGTGAAGGACTTCCTTCAGGGTCTCTTGTAAGGCAGGCCTGGTGGTGACAAAATCTCTAAGCATTTGCTTATCTGTAAAGGATTTTATTTCTCCTTCACTTATGAAACTTAGTTTGGCTGGATATGAAATTCTGGGTTTAAAATTCTTTTCTTTAAGTACGTTGAATATTGGCCCCCACTCTCTTCTGGCTTGGAGAGTTTCTGCCGAGAGATCTGCTGTTAGTCTGATGGGCTTCCCTTTGTGGGTAACCCGACCTTTCTAACATGGAAAGGAACAACCGGTACCAGCCATTGCAAAAACATGCCAAAATGTAAAGACCATCGAGACTAGGAAGAAACTGCATCAACTAACGAGCAAAATAACCAGTTAATATCATAATGACAGGATCAAGTTCACACATAACAATATTAACCTTAAATGTAAATGGACTAAATGCTCCCATTAAAAGACACAGACTGGCAAACTGGAAAAAGAGTCAAGACCCATCAGTCTGCTGTATTCAGGAGACCCATCTCACATACAGAGACATACATAGGCTCAAAATAAAGGGATGGAGGAAGATCTACCAAGCAAATGGAGAACACAAAAAAGCAGGGGTTGCAATCCTAGTCTCTGATAAAACAGACTTTAAACCATCAAAGATCAAAAGAGACAAAGAAGGCCATTACATAATGCTAAAGGGATCAATTCAACAGGAAGAGCTAACTCTCCTAAATATATATGCACCGAATACAGGAGCACCCAGATTCATAAAGCAAGTCCTTAGAGACTTACAAAGAGACTTAGACTCCCATACAATAATAATGGGAGACTTCAACACTCCACTGTCAACATTAGACAGATCAACGAGACAGAAAGTTAACAAGGATATCCAGGAATTGAACTCATCTCTGCACCAAGCGGACCTAATAGACATCTATAGAACTCTCCACCCCAAATCAACAGAATATACATTCTTCTCAGCACCACATCACACTTATTCCAAAATTGACCACAAAATTGGAAGTAAAGCACTCCTCAGCAAATGTAAAAGAACAGAAATTATAACAACTGTCTCTCAGACCACAGTGCAATCAAACTAGAACTCAGGACTAAGAAACTCAATCAAAACCGCTCAACTACATGGAAACTGAACAACCAGCCCCTGAATGACTACTGGGTTCATAACGAAAAGAAAGCAGAAATAAAGATGTTCTTTGAAACTAATGAGAACAAAGATACAACATACCAGAATCTCTGGGACACATTTAAAGCAGTGTGTAGAGGGAAATTTATAGCACTAAATGCCCACAAGAGAAAGCAGGAAAGATCTAAAATTGACGCTCTAACATCACAATTAAAAGAACTAGAGAGGCAAGAGCAAACACATTCAAAAGCTAGCAGAAGGCAAGAAATAACTAAGATCAGAGCAGAACTGAAGGAGATAGAGACACAAAAAACCCTCCAAAAAATCAATGAATCCAGGAGTTGGTTTTTTGAAAAGATCAACAAAATTGACAGACCGCTAGCTAGACTAATAAAGAAGAAAAGAGAGAGGAATCAAATAAGACACAATAAAAAATGATAAAGGGGATATCACCACTGACCCCACAGAAATACAAACTACCATCAGAGAATACTATAAACACCTCTATGCAAATCAACTAGAAAATCTAGAAGAAATGGATAATTTCCTGGACACTTACACTCTCCCAAGACTAAACCAGGAAGAAGTTATATCCCTGAATAGACAAATAGCAGGCTCTGAAATTGAGGCAACAATTAATAGCCTACCCAACAAAAAAAGTCCAGGACCACATGGATGCACAGCTGAATTCCACCAGAGATACAAGGAGGAGCTGGTACCATTCCCTCTGAAACTATTCCGATCAATAGAAAAAGAGGGAATCCTCCCTAACTCATTTTATGAGGCCAACATCATCGTGATACCAAAGCCTGGCAGAGACACAACAAAAAAAGAGAAATTTAGACCAATATCCCTGATGAACATCGATGCAAAAATTCTCAATAAAATACTGGCAAACCGGATTCAGCAGCACATCAAAAAGCTTATCCACCATGATCAAGTGGGCTTCATCCCTGGGATGCAAGGCTGGTTCAACATTCGCAAATCAATAAACGTAATCCAGCATATAAACAGAACCAAAGACAAGAAGCACATGATTATCTCAATAGATGCAGAAAAGACTTTTGACAAACTTCAACAGCCCTTCATGCTAAAAACGCTCAATAAATTCGGTATTGATGGAACATATCTCAAAATAATAAGAGCTATTTATGACAAACCCACAGCTAATATCATACTGAATGGGCAAAAACTGGAAAATTCCCTTTGAAAACTGGCACAAGACAGGGATGCCCTCTCTCACCACTCCTATTCAACATCGTGTTGGAAGTTCTGGCTAGGGCAATCAGGCAAGAGAAAGAAATCAAGGGTATCCAGTTAGGAAAAGAAGAAGTCAAATTGACCCTGTTTGCAGATGACATGATTGTATATTTAGAAAACCCCGTCATCTCAGCCTAAAATCTCCTTAAGCTGATAAGCAACTTCAGCAAAGTCTCAGGATACAAAATTAATGTGCAAAAATCACAAGCATTCTTATACACCAGTAACAGACAAGCAGAGAGCCAAATCAGGAATGAACTTCCATTGACAATTGCTTCAAAGAGAATAAAATACCTAGGAATCCAACTTACAAGGGATGTAAAGGACCTCTTCGAGGAGAACTACACACCACTGCTCAGTGAAATAAAAGAGGACACAAACAAATGGAAGAACATATCATGCTCATGGATAGGAAGAATCAATATCGTGGAAATGGCCAGACTGCCCAAGGTGATTTATAGATTCAATGCCATCCCCATCAAGCTACCAATGACTTTCTTCACAGAATTGGAAAAAACTGCTTAAAAGTTCATATGGAACCAAAAAAGAGCCCGCATTGCCAAGACAATCCTAAGTCAAAAGGACAAAGCTGGAGGCGTCACGCTACCTGACTTCAAACTATACTACAAGGCTACAGTAACCAAAACAGCATGGTACTGGTACCAAAACAGAGATACAGACCAATGAACAGAACAGAGTCCTCGGAAATAATACCACACATCTACAGCCATCTGATCTTTGACAAACCTGAGAGAAACAAGAAATGGGGAAAGGATTCCCTATTGAATAAATGGTGCTGGGAAAATTGGCTAGCCATAAGTAGAAAGCTGAAACTGGATCCTTTCCTTACTCCTTATACGAAGATTAATTCAAGATAGATTAGAGACTTAAATGTTATACCTAATACCATAAAAACCCTAGAAGAAAATCTAGGTAGTACCATTCAGGACATAGGCATGGGCTAGGACTTCATGTCTAAAACACCAAAAGCAACGGCAGCAAAAGCCAAAATGGACAAATGGGATCTCATTAAACTAAAGAGCTTCTGCACAGCAAAAGAAACTACCATCAGAGTGAACAGGCAACCTACAGATTGGGAGAAAACTTTTGCAACCTACTCATCTGACAAAGGGCTAATATCCAGAATCTACAAAGAACTCAAACAAATATACAAGAAAAAAACAAACAACCCCAACAAAAAGTGGGAAAAGGATATGAACAGACATTTCGCAAAAGAAGACATTCATACAGCCAACAGACACATGAAAAAATGCTCATCATCACTCGCCATCAGAGAAATGCAAATCAAAACCACAATGAGATACCATCTCACACCAGTTAGAATGGCAATCATTAAAAAATCAGGAAACAACAGGTGTTGGAGAGGATGTGGAGAAATAGGAACACTTTTACACTGTTGGTGGGATTGTAAACTAGTTCAACCATTATGGAAAACAGTATGGCGATTCCTCAAGGATCTAGAACTAGATGTACCATATGACCCAGCCATCCCACTACTGGGTATATACCCAAGGATTATAAATTATTCTACTACAAAGACACATGCACACGTATGTTTATTGCAGCACTATTCACAATAGCAAAGACTTGGAATCAACCCAAATGTCCATCTGTGACAGATTGGATTAAGAAAATGTGGCACATATACACCATGGAATACTATGCAGCCATCAAAAAGGATGAGTTTGTGTCCTTTGTAGGGACATGGATGCAGCTGGAAACCATCATTCTTAGCAAACTATCACAAGAACAGAAAACCAAACACCGCATGTTCTCACTCATAGGTGGGAGCTGAACAATGAGGAAACTTGGACTCGGAAAGGGAACATCACACATTGGGGCCTATCATGGGGAGGGGGGAGGGGGGAGGGATTGCTTTGGGAGTTATACATGATATAAATGATGACTTGATGGGTGCTGACGAGTTGATGGGTGCAGCACACCAACATGGCACAAGTATACATATGTAACAAACCTGCACGTTATGCACATGTACCCTAGAACTTAAGTATAATAAAAAAAAAAAAAAAGAAAGAGGTGAAGGAGATGAAGGTGAGGCAAGAGAGGCAGGTATACCATGTTCAACTTTACAGAAACACATCATAATTTCTGCCTGACTGTATTAGTCTCTTCTCACACTGCTGTAAAGATACTACTTGAGGCTGGATAATTTATGAAGAAAAGGTTGAATTTGACTCACAGTTCTGCATGTCTAGGGAGGCCTCAGGAAACTTACAATCATGGCTGAAGGTGAAGGGGAAGCAAAGCATGTCTTACATGATGGCAGTAGAGAGAGAGAGCATTCGGGGAATACTGCAGCTTTTAAAACCATCAGATTGTAATTGCCCAAACTAGCCCACTGCCTGAACAGAGCCAGTTTATCAAGACAGGAGAATAGCAATGGAGAAAGAGTAACTCATACAGAACTGGCTGTGTGAGAGACTGGAGTTTTATTATTACTCAAATCAGTCTCCGTGAGCATTTGAGGATCAGAGTTTTTAAAGATAATTTGGTGAGTAGGGGCTGGGGAAGTAGGGAGTGCTGATTGGTCAGGTTGGAGATGGAATCACAGGGGGTCAAAGTGAGTTTTTCTTCCTGTTTTCTGTTCCTGCGTGGGATGGCAGAACTGGTGGAGCCAAGTGACTGGTCTGAGTTTTGTCAGTTGATTCATCATGTGTAAGGTCTGCAAAATATCTTAAGCACTGATCTTTGGTTTTACAATAGTGATGTTATCCCCAGGAGCAATTTGAAAGGTACAGACTCTTGGGGCCAGAGTCTGCATGACCCCTAAACTATAATTTCTAATCTTGTAGCCAATTTGTTAGTTCTGCAAAGGCAGACTTGTCCTCAGGCAAGAAGGGTTTTTTTTGGGGGGGGAGGGTGGAGGAAGGGCAATTATCATTTTGTTTCAGACTCAAACAATGAACTGAATTCCTTCCAAAAGTTGGTTCAGTCTATGCTTGGGAATGAACAAGGACAGCTTAAATATTAGAAACAAGATGGAGTCTGTTAGGTCTGATCTTTCTCACTGTCATAATTTCCTCAGTTGTCATTTTGCAACAGTGGTTTCAAGATCTTATGAGAACTCAGCATGAGGGATACCGCCCCATGATCCAATAACCTCAGGTCTCTCCCTTGACATCTGGGGATTACAACTTGAGATGAGATTTGGGCGGAGATAGCCAAACAACTGATGTTTTTGCTTTTTCATTTGTCTAAAAATGTTTCTCTATGGTACCAATCCTTCTTCTATTGCTTGCATTAGTTTCAGTGCCCACGTAATGGAAGAGTACACATTGTAAAAGAAGTCAAAATTGTCTCAAATAGTCAGAACCTGTGTGCTAGATTGTCTAATATCAATCTGTTTTCTTCCACTGCTTCTTCTAAGTCTTCTTACTCACAATCTGGAACTGGTTCTAAAGCACTCATCTTCATCAAATTGTCATCTGGTGTGGGTGGTATCTATTAGCTCTTGAATTTCCCTATGATACACATCTTGAAAACTTTCACTCCCCATCTTTATTTTTTTTTTGCCATGTCCACAATCTCTTTCATGATTTTCTTGATTGGCTCTGTCATAAATCCTGTGAAGTCATGCACAACATCTGGACACATGATTTTCCAGCAGATATATATTGTGTTGGGCTCGATGGTTTTCATGGCTCTTTCTTTAGCAACAATGACATCTTCAATGGTGTAATTCTTCCAGACTTTCTGGATGGTTTCTCTATATGGGTTCTCTTCCATAGCATTGACAATCCTTTCCATAAAGTACCATGTGTAATGAGCCTTAAAGGTCTTTATAATCTTCTGATCTAGAGGCTGAATTAGAGATGTTGTGTTTGGGGGCAAGTAGACCACCTTGATGCCTTTGGTGTGGAACTCATGAGGTTCTTGGTGGCCAGAGGCATTGTCCAATATCAAAATAACTTTAAAAAGAAAGTCCTTTACTGGCAAGATATCTCTGAACTCAGGGACAAAGCATCGATAGAACCAATCTAGAAAAAGTGTTATCATTGTCCAGGACTACTTGTTGCACAACCAAAAGACTAGCAGCTGCTGTTTATCTTTCCCTTCATTACTCGAGATAAGCAGCTTTATAGATAAGGGCAGTTCTGATCATAAGCCCAACTGCATTTGCACAAAACAGCAGAGTTAGCCTATTTCTTCCTGCCTTAAATCCTGGTGGTCGTTCTCTTTCTTACTAATAAATATCATTTGTGGCTTTTTCCCCCAGAATAGGGCACATTCATTGCAGTAAAAGTTGTTCAGGTAGATATCCTTTCTCCTCAATGATTTTCTTAATGGTGTCTGGGACCTCTGTGTCTGTTGATTGCCAGAAGCTGCTTCTCCTGCTATCTTAACATTTTAGAAGGCAAACCTCTTTCTAAGTTTATGAAGCCATTTATTACCGGCATTAAATTCTTCAGCTTTAGGTCTTTCACATTCTTTTTGCTTTAAGTTGTCAGATCATATTGAAGTCTGTAGGAATGCAATGCTTATAGCAACAGAGTATCCAAATAAAAACTGTATTTTCAATACAATATAAAAAAGTATTTTGTAAAAGGTGCAAGAATTTCATGCGTGCTGGCATAGCTCCAGCAATGACTTCATGAAATTTATTTTCTTTTTTTATTTTTACTGTGGTCTTTACACTGGATTTATTAATCTTGAAGTGGTAGGCAACCACAGCTTCAGACCTCAATCTATGGTACACATCAAACAAATCAACTTTTTCTTGTAATGTAATTACTTTTCTATGTTTCTTGGGAACACTTCCAGCATCACTAGTGGAACTTTGTATAGGCCCCATGGCATTATTCAAGGTTTACAATTAAAACTGCCTTTGTAAAAATTATATCAGTGAGAAAATTATAGCAGCGAGGAAGATCTGATCTAGCCAACTCTCCGCTGGCCTTTAGCCTTCAAACTGCCAAGCTAGCTTTGAAAAACATTTAGGTTATAGTTTAAATGATAATTGCCTCTCCCCAAAACTCAACTGCCTTTGTAAACCTAATGAGAGACCACTAGGCTAGGAGGAGGAAAGGAGTTTGAATTCTGCTAAGGTGTAGACATAAAAGCTTGCCAGCCATTATTCCAGATGTCACAAGATAACATCACTAATGTGGAATCCAAGATTGGCCTTTTGAGATATCTTTTCAGGTTTTGTGTATGTCTGGAACCCATGGCTCCACAGGGACTCACCAAATGATGGTTCTTGTGGCCCTATCCAGAAAAAATTCAGCCTGAAGAAGGCTCATTTCCCACACCCCTGTAATTGCACCCTAACCAATTAGCAGCAAACAACCATTTCCTAGCCACCTCCACACCTTGCCTTGGAAAAATCCCTAACCTAGGAGCCTTCCAGGAGATTGATTTGAGTAATAACTCAGTTTCTGTTGTGGCATGCCAATTAAACTTTTTCTTTATTGTAGTGCTGTGGTCTTTGCGCAGTGGGCAGGAAGAACCTGTCGGTTGGTTACACAATACTGCACTAAACACAATTAAAAAAAAATAAGTGAGAACTCTGAGAGATCACTTTTTACTTTGTTAGCCAATTTTCTGGAGAGATAAACTCCTTACGCAGAGATAATTAGTGTCACAGGGCATTTTAAGTGATAAGACAACAGGAGGTGACTATGAAATTATTATAGTAATACAGTATTGTAACACAGTTAATTTTATGCAGATATGATTTGATTCTGCATCTTTACATTCATTTACATTTCTCTCAACTGAGAATGGTG
This sequence comes from Trachypithecus francoisi, assembly GCF_009764315.1. NCBI lineage: Eukaryota > Metazoa > Chordata > Mammalia > Primates > Cercopithecidae > Trachypithecus > Trachypithecus francoisi. The sequence goes on along the minus strand of NW_022681471.1, from coordinate 83,623,750 downwards.
TCATGTTTATCTGATCTTTGACACACCTGACAAAAACAAGCAATGGGGATAGGATTCCCTATTTAATAAATGATGTTGGGAAAACTAGCTAGCCATATGCAAAAAACTGAAACTGGACCCCTTCCTTGCACCTTATACAAAAATTAACTCAATGTGAATTATAGACTTAAACATAAGACCTAAAACCATAAAAACCCTAGAAGAAAATCTAGGCAATACCATTCAGGATATAGGCATGGACAAAGACTTCATGACTAAAACAACAAAAGCAATGGCAACAAAAGCCTAAATTGACATATGGGATCTAATTAAACTAAAGAGCTTCTGCACAGCAATAGAAACTCTCATCAGAGTGAACAGGCAACCTACAGAATGGGAGAAAATTTTTGCTATCTATCTATCTGACAAAGGGCTAATATCTAGAATCTACAAGAAACTTAAACATATTTACAAGAAAAAAACCAAATAATCCCATCTAAATGTAGGTGAAGGATATGAACAGACACCACTCAAAATAAGATATTTATGCAGCCTACTAACATGTGAAAAAAAGCTCATCATCACTGGTCATTAGAGAAATGCAAATCAAAACCACAATGAGATACTATCTCATGCCAGTTAGAATGGCAATCATTAAAAATTCAGGAAACAACAGATGCTGGAGAGGATGTGGAGAGATAGGAACACTTTTACACTGTTGGTGGGAGTGTAAATTAGTTCAACCATTACGGAAGACAGTGTGGTGATTCCTCAAGGATCTGGAACCAGAAATACCATTTGACCCAGCAATCCCATTACTGGGTATATACCCAAAGGATTATAAATCATTCTAATATAAAGACACATGACACATACATTTATTGCAGCAGTATTCACATAGTGAAGACTTGGAACCAACCCAAATGCCCATCAATGATAGACTGGATATAGAAAATGTGGCACATATACAATATGGAATACTATGCAGTCATAAAAAAGCATGTGTTCATGTCCTTTGTAGGGACATGGATGAAGCTGGAAACCATCTTTCTCAGCAAACTATCACAAGGACAGAAAATCAAACACCGCATGTTCTCACTCATAAGTGGGATTTGAACAATGGGAACACATGGACACAGGGAGGGGAACATCACACACTGGGGCCTGTCCAGGCATTAGGGGCTAGGAGAGGGATAGCGGTAGGATAAATACCTAAAGTAGATGATGGGTTGATGGGTGCAGCAAACCACCATGGCATGTGTATACCTATGTAACAAAACTGCACATTCTGCACGTGTACCACAGAACTTAATGTATATTAAAAAAAAGACAATACAATAACACAATTCACAAAGAAATTTGGTTACCTCTGTGACATACAATGATTTTATGTAACAATTATAATTATTAATAACATACACAAAGTCATATCAGAATTATAGTTTTCCATAATTTCATAACATGCCAAAAACACATTTATAGGGAAATACAGCCCAAAGAAAACCAAATACCATTTTGTATTTGATAATGCTTCCTGTATAACTTTTATACCAAATAAGCCAAAAGTCACTATTGCATTAGTGCATTATTGATGTCAAACCCAATTTTATTTTATTTTATTTCACTTTATTTTACTTTATTTTATTTTTTAACATACTTTAAATTCTGGGATACATGTGCAGAAGATGCAGGTTGGTTACATAGGTGTATATATGCCATGGTACTTTGCTGCACCCATCAACACATCATCTAGGTTTTAAGCCCTGCAAGCATTATGTATTTGTCCTAATCCTAGCCCTCTCCTTGCCTCCCACCCACTGACAGGCCCCGGTATGTTATGTTCCCTCCCCTGTGTCCGTGTGTTGTCATTCTTCAACTCCCACTTATGAGTGAGAATATTTGGTGTTTGATTTTCTGTTCCTGTGTTAGTTTGCTGAGAATGATGCAAACCTAACTCTTAAAACTTTATAGACAAATATAATCAATCTTAATCAGTTTGACCATAAGGTAAGATTTTCATAAACCTTTAAAAACCTTTACAAATTTTTGTATAAGAGCAGATCATAAGCATGTTTTTGCTCTAAGAAAAACCTGTTGTGCTTTTATTCCAATGCTAAATTTAGAGAAAAACTGAATAATACTCTTTTAATTTTAGGCAATGTCCACACACAGAATCTCTTTTACAATTAGTTTTTCATGAACCTTCCACAACTTGCTTAAACCTTTAGCTTTATCATAACTTAAAACAATCCTTTAACCCTTTAGGCAAAAAAAAAAAAAAAAAAAATCCACATTCCCATTACTTTTTATAATTTTTTTTTTTTTTTTTTTTACAATTCACTTTCCTTACAAGTCTTACATGTAGGACTGTTTCTTTAATAGTCTTAATTACGTGTTACAATGTTAACTTTTGGCAATTTTTATATTCTATGAAAACCTTGGTAAGTTTGGGATTTTAATTATGTACTAGGTGTGGAGCCTAGGACTCAGACAGAAGTGTAGATAAGGTATGACTCTCTCTAGTCTCTAACTTCATGTGTTCCAGGCCTTACCTAGCTGTAAAACAGGCAAGTTGTACAGTTAAGAGTCAGTGGCATTTTATGAAGTATTTAGGAGGGCTAATCACCTTTAAATTGCACATTTCTTGCATAAATTCCCTTTGACAAATTCTTTCATGACTTATACAGACCATCTATGATATGCTTGGACTTTCTGACTTGTCCTAAACATTGCTCTTGTCAAACAACCATTCATTTTATTTTAGGACAAGAATTTACCATACAACATCCTTTGTTTTATAAAATGTCTTTTCTTTATAATCTTCTTTGCATAGCTAGGGAGCATGGCTAATTCAACTTGTCCCCAGGCCTTATCTAGAATCTAATGTCCAAGCTAGGTAAATTGAACAATTTTCAAAAGTCTAAGAAGCAGTTTTTGGCCTTAAAGCATTTAGCAAACTTAATATCTAACCTGCTTAATTTAGACCAAATGCTTACATTTTAGAAGATATTTTTATTTTACCAATAATCTTTAAAACTGTCTTTATTTCCCAAAGATTAAGTTACATGAACTAAATAAAAGGCATTACACTTTTACTTTTCTGACAAAATATTTAATTTAAGCTCTTATATTATTAAACCAATTAATTAAAACTCTTTTATATTAAATACACATAACACATATAACTAGACAGACAGAAGATAAAGGACTCATTCTGCAAACCAGGAATTAAAACCTGAACCTGGGCTACTATTGTAAAAAGAGAAAGCATGGCCACATTGTTACAATGTCAAGCTTCCAAGGCCATACAAGGCAAGAGGGAAACCTCATCCAGTTTTTTTTCCGGGAACTGCAGCAAAGTTTGTAACCAGTTTACTGGGCCATCTTGAATAGTGGGCTCTGGGGTCCTAGGCCCATGTTCTATCCTAAGGTACCCCTCTTTCATGACAGAATAATACAGAAAAACACACGAAGAACACCAGAATTGCTACAGCTCAAGGCTAGCCTCACAAATCCTCATAAATCCTTTTTATCCATTAATCAAACATTACACAGGCAATAAACACTGATTTTTACCATTCTTTCAACTGGTTTGCACAGAGACAGAGACAGAGAGAGGGAGGGAGGGAGAAAAGGGAGAGAGAGAGAGAGGCCAGAAGTCTGACTTGTAAGAAATTCTTGCCCTTTTGCCAGCATGCCAGGCTTCTGTGTTTCCTTTCCCTGATTCAACCTGGTGAACCGGTTTGCTGCACCATAGCACTGGGGGCCAAGCTGCAACGCAAAGGAAAATTATCATTTTCTGTTCTGGCCAGAGCAAAATACATACAACAAAACATAGACATTAGCCACTGTGCCTATCACCCAATATCAACTGGCAAGGCCCAAACTTGCCCCTGATTGGGCCCCATCATCATTAATCCAACCTCTGATCAGGAGTTTCAACTTGTGGTCTCTGGGCAAGACAGTCACCCTGAGTAAGGGAAAAGACAGGAAAGAGAAAGGAGAGAAAGAAAAGTATTGCCTGTGGCAAGGTGGGGAAGGCGAAGAGCTCAGGGAGGTGAAGTGAAAGACCCATCCCTTGCAGCCACACTGAATCAAAAGTTCAGATGGCCACTTTTCGATTGTGAAGGGATATTTTCCAGTAGTCCCATCAGCTCTCAATTTTCCCTTTTTTGGGAAGAAAAAGGCTCCCCATATCCCACTGTCTGTGCATGCCTAATCCTGTCACCCCCAGCAAAAGGCACAAGGCAGATTATTCCAAAGAGAATAGCAGTTAACATTCTATAGATTCTGTAGTGCCAAACCCATTCTTAGCCAAAAGGGAATTTACTGAGAGGAGCCTCTAACCCTCTAAGTCTTAGAAGGGACCATAACCCTCCTAAGTTGGGCCTCTAACCCAAGGTTGGTCAAGTGTCCTTGCCTTTTATTAAGAGGGGCCACTAACCCACTCTGTCTTATGAGATACTCTAACTCCTCTAAATTGGGCCTCTAACCCAATCACATCCTTTACCTGGGTACCCCACCACTTACCCAAAATGGGACAATCAGTGCTGCAGTTTATTTCCTTTAGGTTGGAGTGTTTCTTCAGTATCATCCCTTCAAGGTTTGCCAAAAAGATGTTACTGGATCCTACCTCTTGCCCAAAGTTAGCCTTTAGGTTAGGTGTTTCTGCAGTATAGTCCCTTTGGTGGTTGCCAGAAAGATGTTACTGGAAAGGGGTCCCGATCCAGATCCCCAGAGAGGGTTCTTGGATCTCTCACAAGAAAAATTCAGGACAAGTCCATAAAGTGAAAGCAAGATATTAGGAAAGTAAAGAAATAAAAGAATGGCTACTCCATAGACAGAGCAGCCCCAAGGGGCACTGGTTGCGCATTTTTATGGTTATTTCTTGATGATATGCTAAACAAGGGGTGGATTATTCATGCATCCCCTGTTTAGACCTTTTAGGGTAACTTCCTGACATTGCCATGGCATTTGTAAGCTGTCATGGTGCTGGTGGGAGTGTAGCAGTGAGGGCAACCAGAGGTCACTCTCGTCACCATCTTTGTTTTGGTGAGTTTTAGTTGGCTTCTTTAATGCCACCTGTTTTATCAGCAAGGTCTTTATGACCCGTATCTTGTGCTGACCTTGTATCTCATCCTGTAACTTAGAATGCCTTAATTGTCTGGGAATGCAGCCCAGCAGGTCTCAGCCTTATTTTACCCAGCCCCTACTAAAGATGGAGTTGCTGTGGTTCAAACACCTCTGACAGTTCAGGTTTTTCTACTTAGGTAATGGTTCCTAGGGAGGCTTCTGCTCATGGAATTTTGCTCTGGAAACTTGTCATTATCTGTATTTGCCTCTCTCCCCAATTCTGGCAGCAGCTGTTTGTCCTGTGGCCTCACTTCTCTAAAGGATTTAAGAATAATTGTTGATTTTTCAGTTTGTTCGGTTTTTTACTTATTGTTAACACGGAGTGGTGACTTCTAAGCTCCTTATATATAGGATTGGAAACTGAAAGGCCCCACATTAAGTTTTCATCAATCAAGTCCTTAAAACTTGTTAAATAGAACACTTTGTGACATTTTAAGCCATGATGTGGGAATGGGGAGAAAAGAGTTGCTAGCAGTATGTAGGAGTAAACTTAAGGAGCTCTGGGAAGTAGCAGTGAGCCATGGAAAAAGAAGAAGAAGGGAAGGGTGGAGTAGGAGAAGGGCAGGCAACTTACAAGTGACAGTTTGAGTACTGGAGACTCAGGAGCACGTTTGCAGATACAGGTAACTAGATTGAATTTAGGGCATAAAAGGAAACTTATTAAAGGATTTGTCGGGGGCCTGTATTACTTTTTCTTGCTGAGATGGATGGTTAAAAAATACATGTTGGGATCTAGACAAAGGGAATGCTGATGTTCGTGTGCATATAGTGGAGCTTAGGTGTTAAGACAGAAGCATCTGACAGGCAGTGGAATCTGAAATAGAGTGATGTTTGTATCCCTGTTGTCCAACACAGTTCCTGGCACTGAATGGCTGCTCAATAAACATTTGTTGAATGAATGTGTGAGTAATAGAGTTTAGTTCACTCTTTCTGAAAAGAACCTATAATTAAAAGTTTAAAAATTAATTCTACAAAAATAAAAAGTGACCTCTGCTTCCTATGTATGTAAGGTTTCTTTTTTAAGAATAAAAACGTGAAAAATAGGTAGCCAAAGGTACCTGGGTAGAAACCAGTATCTTAACTGATAGACTATATAGTGTCAACAAAAAGAGTCAAACTCTGGAAAATATTTGATGAGATTTATTCTGAGCCAAACAGGAGTGACCACGGCCTGTGACAAAGTCCTCAGGAGATCCTGAGAATAAGTGCCCAAGGTGGTTGGGGAGTAGCTTGGTTTTATACATTTTAGGGAGACAAGAGGCTTCAGTCAAATACATGTAAGAAATACATGGGTTTGGCCCAGAAAGGTGGGACAACTCCAAGCGGGGTGGGAGGGGGGCTTCCAGCTTATAGGTAGATTGAAAAAATTTCTGGTTGACAATTGATTGAGTTTAAAGAACTGGGATCAATAGAAAGGAATGTCTGGGTTAAGAGGTTGTGGAGACTAAAGTTTAATCATGCAAATGAAGCCTGCAGGTTCAGAGAGAATAGAATGTAAATGCTTCTTATCAGATCTAAAGGTCTATGTTGATGTTAAAGCCAGAGAAATATAATGAGCCATGTTCCACCCCTATTTCCTGTCAGGGCCAGAAAGTCTCTCAGGTTACATTTTTTTTTTTTTTTTTTGAGACGGAGTCTGGCTCTGTCGCCCAGGCTGGAGTGCGGTGGCCGGATCTCAGCTCACTGCAAGCTCCGCCTCCCGGGTTTACGCCATTCTCCTGCCTCAGCCTCCTGAGTAGCTGGGACTACAGGCGCCCGCAATCTCGCCCGGCTAGTTTTTTGTATTCTTTAGTAGAGACGGGGTTTCACCGTATTAGCCAGGGTGGTCTTGATCTCCTGACCTGGTGATCCGCCCGTCTCGGCCTCCCAAAGTGCTAGGATTACAGGCTTGAGCCACCGCGACCGGCCTCAGGTTACATTTTTAAAGAGCGCCCTGGCCGAGGTGAAAGTACATCCAAATGGTTGAGGAACCTTGGTATTTTATTTTATTTTTTTATTTTTTATTTTTATTTTTATTTTTATTTTTTTATTATACTTTAAGTTCTAGGGTACATGTGCATAACGTGCAGGTTTGTTACATATGTATACTTGTGCCATGTTGGTGTGCTGCACCCATCAACTCGTCAGCACCCATCAATTCGTCATTTATATCAGGTATAACTCCCAATGCAATCCCTCCCCCCTCCCCCCTCCCCATGATAGGCCCCGATGTGTGATGTTCCCCTTCCCGAGTCAAAGTGATCTCATTGTTCACTTCCCACCTATGAGTGAGAACATGCGGTGTTTGGTTTTCTCTTCTTGTGATAGTTTGCTAAGAATGATGGTTTCCAGCTGCATCCATGTCCCTACAAAGGATGCAAACTCATCCTTTTTTTATGGCTGCATAATATTCCATGGTGTATATGTGCCACATTTTCTTAATCCAGTCTCTCACAGATGGACATTTGGGTTGATTCCAACTCTTTGCTATTGTGAATAGTGCCACAATAAACATACGTGTGCATGTGTCTTTATAGCAGCATGATTTATAATCCTTTGGGTATATACCCAGTAGTGGGATGGCTGGGTCATATGGTACATCTAGTTCTAGATCCTTGAGGAATCGCCATACTGTTTTCCATAATGGTTGAACTACTTTACAATCCCACCAACAGTGTAAAAGTGTTCCTATTTCTCCACATCCTCTCCAACACCTGTTGTTTCCTGACTTCTTAATGATTGCCATTCTAACTGGTGTGAGATGGTATCTCATTGTGGTTTTGATTTGCATTTCTCTGATGGCCATTGATGATGAGCATTTTTTCATGTGTCTGTTGGCTGTATGAATGTCTTCTTTGGAGAAATGTCATATCCTTTTCCCACTTTTTGTTGGGGTTGTTTGTTTTTATCTTGTAAATTTGTTTGAGTTCTTTGTAGGTTCTGGATATTAGCCCTTTGTCAGATGAGTAGATTGCAAAAATTTTCTCCCATTCTGTAGGTTGCCTGTTCACTCTGATGGTAGTTTGTTTTGCTGTGCAGAAGCTCTTTAGTTTAATCATATCCCATTTGTCAATTTTGGCTTTTGCTGCCATTGCTTTTGGTGTTTTAGACATGAAGTCCTTGCCCAAAATCAATGTGCAAAAATCACAAGCATTCTTATACACCAGTAACAGACAAACAGAGAGCCAAATCAGGAATGAACTTCCATTCACAATTGCTTCAAAGAGAATAAAATACCTAGGAATCCAACTTACAAGGGATGTAAAGGACCTCTTCAAGGAGAACTACAAACCACTGCTCAGTGAAATACAAGAGGACACTAACAAATGGAAGAACATACCATGCTCATGGATAGGAAGAATCAATATCGTGAAAATGGCCATACTGCCCAAGGTGATTTATAGATTCAATGCCATCCCCATCAAGCTACCAATGAGTTTCTTCACAGAATTGGAAAAAACTGCTTTAAAGTTCATATGGAACCAAAAAAGAGCCGGCATTGCCAAGACAATCCTAAGTCAAAAGAACATAGCTGGAGGCATCACGCTACCTGACTTCAAACTATACTACAAGGCTACAGTAACCAAAACAGCATGGTACTGGTACCAAAACAGAGATATAGACCAATGGAACAGAACAGAGTCCTCAGAAATAATACCACACACCTACAGCCATCTGATCTTTGACAAACCTGAGAGAAACAAGAAATGGGGAAAGGATTCCCTATTGAATAAATGGTGCTGGGAAAATTGGCTAGCCGTAAGTAGAAAGCTGAAACTGGATCCTTTCCTTACTCCTTATACGAAAATTAATTCAAGATGGATTAGAGACTTAAATGTTAGACCTAATACCATAAAAACCCTAGAAGAAAACCTAGGTAGTTACATTCAGGACATAGGCATGGTATTTTGTTTTTGATTTACAATAGGAATGCATTGCACATTGGCCCTATTCACCATTATTTGGAATCTATACTTATTTGATTTAGTTCCTCAATCTTTTTCCACGACCTTTCTTCCATTCCCCTCCTCCTACCCCTATTCCTCCTTTTTCCTCTTCTCGTTACCCCTCAATTCCTTCCCTCTTTCCCATCTCCCCACTTCTCCCCCTTTTCTTCTTCATCCCTCCCCTCCCCTTCTTTATCTGTTCCTTCCTCTTCTTACTTCTTGCCTCTTGGCACTTTGAGGCAACTACCAGCAGTTCCTTATGAAGCTTGTGAGGTAGTGAATGTGGGTAGAGAAATATAGCTGATGAGTTGATATAGCCAGATCTTGAAGGTCCTTGTGTTGACACACTTTTTCCTTAAGTTATGGGAGGATTTTAAAGTACAGAAGTAGTCTCCTCTGATTTGTGGTTTAAAAGAGTACTTAAGTTGAGGTTGCAGTGAGCCATGATTGTGCCACTGTACTCCAGCTTGGGTCATAGAGCAAAACCCTGTCTCAAAAACAACAACGACAACAACAACAACAACTACTACTACTACTACAACGACGACAATAAGAAATTTTATCGCACCTGCAATCCCAGCACCTTGGGAGGCCAAGGCGGGCAGATCCCTTGAGACCAGGAGTTTGAGTCTGGCAACAAAGTGAGACCTCAGTCTCAACAAAAACTAATTAATTAATTAATTAAAATAAAGGATCACTTGAGCAGCTTTTAGGGAGGATGGATGGTTTGAAGGAGGGGGAAAAGTATACTGGCAGCAATAGGGAGACAGTAAATATTTTTTTTAACTTGCTTTGTTGCCCAGGTTGGAGTGCAGTGGCACAATCTTGGCTCACTGCAACCTCTGCCTCCTGAGTTCAAGTGATTCTCCTGCTTCAGCCTCCTGAGTAGCTGGGATTATAGGTGCACGCCACCACACCTGGCTAATTTTTGTATTTTAAGTACAGATGAGGTTTCACTATGTTGGCCAGGCTGGTATCGAACTCCTGACCTCAGGTGATCACCCCACATTGGCTTCCCAAAGTGCTGGGAATACAGGCGTGAGCCACCGTGCCCAGCCGAGACAGTAAATTTTTATAAAAGAGTGGTTTAAGGGGCCAATTTGGCTGGTGAAGCCTGGGGGCAGTAGGTGTTGGAAGACATATTTAAAAGCTGCCTTTAGAAAGCAAGCACATATTAATTACATCAAATTTTTGGGGGGATGAGATGATTAATGAAGATCAACTCACTCACTCCCAATCCCTTCCGAACTGCCACTGTGGGAAAATCACTTAGCAGGCTATTGTGGATGTCTAGGCCAGAGATTATGATAGTTGGAACAAAAAGAGCAACAGTAAGAATAAGAGCAGGCAGACAGTAGAAAACCGACTGATCATGACTTGGTCTCATTGACACATATGGAGGACAGTGAATCTAAAGTGACTTCCTGATTTTGGACTCAGGATCTTTCATCAGACAAGGAAAGCCAGATGGAAGCTTGTTTGGGGGTAGTTGGTTGGAAGGAGACAAAAGATTAGCTAGTGATAGAGCGAAGGATCACTAATCCGTGTAGAATAACATTTTTCTTGAGGCAAGGCAGTTGTGGAGAAAACGAATCACACAGGACCCCAAGTGGAAAGTGTGGGAGCAGACAGTGTAACTGCCCAACGGGTTCACCTTGCCTGCCGCTTAGACAGAGCTGATTATCAAGACAGGGGAATTGCAATGGAGAAAGAGTAATTCATGCAGAGCCAGCTGTGCGTGAGACTGCAGTTTTATTATTCAAATTAGTCTCGGGGCATTGAAATTTTTAAGAATAATTTGGTGGGTAGGGGCTTGGGAAGTACGGAGTGTTGACTGGTTGAGTTGGATATGGAATCATAGGGGGCTCTAAGTGAGTTTTTCTTGCTATCTTCTGTTCGTGGGTGGGTTCACAGAACTGTCTGGGCTAGATTACTGGTCTGAGTGCTGTAAGTGAAGTGGGGAAAGTTCCCCTATCCCCCTTGCAGAGCATGCCACAGGGGGAATGGCTCGCTTCTTCAGATCCTCTAGGGGGAGTATGCAGACAGGCAGGCTGTGGGGCTCTGACCCCATGGCAACATCTAGGGGTGAATATAACATTTGGGTGGGAAGGCAGGAGTGCCTATCCTCACCTAGGTCCGTGGGCACAGACCCGAGGGTGGAGCCCTAGCCAGGGACCCGCCTTTCTCTGCCCAGCACTTCCCTACCCCGCTCCTGTATCACAAGCTGGTGCATCGGAATGCAGGGTCTGCAAAATATATCAAACAGTGATCTTAGGTTTTACAACAGTGATGTTATTCCCGGGAGCAATCTGGGGAGGTTCAGACCCTTGCAACTGGAAGCTGCATGGCCCCTAAACTGTAATTTCTAATCTTGTAGCTAATTTGTTAGTCCTGCAAAGGCTGACTGGTTCCCAGGTAAGAAGTTTTTTTTTTTTTTTTTTTTTTTTGGGGGGTGGGAGGAGAGGGAAGGGCTGTTATCAATTTTGTATCAGAGTTAAACTATAAACTAAATCCTTCCCAAGGTTAGTTCGGCCTATACACAGGAATGAACAAGGACACCTTAAAGGTTAGCTGTAAGATAGAGTCAGTTAGGTCTGATCTCTTTCGCTGTCATAATTTCCTCAGTTACAGTTTTTGCACCCTTCTCTTCCTTCCTTCCCATTTTTTCTTCTCAAAGTAATATATGTACACAGTTATGTATAAATAATACATGTAGTATATCATATATATTAATTATAAATAATATAATTACAAACTACACATGTATTAAAATAGCATCTTTAACATTTAAGTATTAATTGATTATATTAAATATAATTGTCATATTATCTTATTATATATCATTTATACATTATAGAAATATATATAGCACAGAAGGGCTTCAGATAAAAAATAATAGTCCCCTGACATATCACATCCTGTCCCCTACCCCACTCTCCAAAAGCAACATCTTTGAACCCCTTTGGGCATTTTTCCTGGTGTGCATACCCCTACTGGTAGTCTTTCTGTTATCAATTCTAGACTTTACTTATTTATAGATGGGGTCTCGCTATGTTGGCCAGGTTGGTCTTGACCTCCTGGCCTCAAGTGATCCTCCCTCCTCAGCCTCTCAAAGTGCTGGGATTAAAGGCATGACCCACCACCCCCAGCCCTAGACTTTATTTATTGACTTCTTACTATGGTATTTCCTGTACTTCCTGTTTTAAACAAGTGGGAAGATGAATGCGTGTGTTAAAATTCCTGACGAATCCCTGGTTTTAGCAATAACGATAATTTATACAGCACTTGCTATGTGGAAGACAGAGTTCTTAGCGCTTTGGATGTATTAATCATTTAATTGTAAACTTGATTGCAAGAATTAACAATAAAAAGCAGGAAGGCAAAGACAATGCTCAGTCTTCCCCGTCAAAAACCATTACCGGTAACCAGCAGTAAAAGAGAAGCTCAGAGGCACTGAAATTGCTACCGGCTCCTTTAATTCTCCATAGCGGATGAGTGGTGCCAGGCTCACCCACATTAAACAGGCTGAAGGCTCCCAGCGCCCTATCCCGCCGGAGGCGCGGAGCCTGAGCCAAGGCCACGTGACGATGACAGACGGCACTCTGGCTTTCCAGGAGCTGTCTCTATGGTATTCTTCCCAGCCCACCCATCCCTTTGGTAGCGGCAGTCACGTGACAGACCTCCGGTTTAGGGCAGATGCCCACGTGATCCTGGCCTGCAGTGGGGTTGCTGCGGTGAGATACCTGGGTTCCTGAAGGGCGGGCGGTTAGGTCGTAACTACCGCCTCCGCTGGCGGACTCTCCGAGCGGCCGGGCTCGGAAGCAACGAACCAGCTGAAGCGTTCACCGCTTAGTGCCTACTGCACCGGTCAGCTCTTTCTGCCTCCTCCGCCTTCGCGGTCCTCACCTCTTTGCGGGTGAAGTTACCTTTGGGTTGCTAGACCTTGGGGCCTGAGGCCCAAACTCGGGACGAACCCCAACCCACCTCTCTTTTCCTGTCATTCTCCAACTCTTACTTTGTACCACGGAATCACTTGGCCTTAGAGCTAGCCAGCTCGGCTGTGCCTTGAGGCCAGGTTTGGGGAGATAAAGGTAACTGTGGGGAAAGCGGCCCCCCAGTGGACAAAGGCGGAGGCAAGAATAGAGCAAGCCTGAGGGCCATAGGCAATGAGAATACGCGGTTGAGGGGCGAAAAAGAAAACAAACAACAAAAAACCCTAAAGACTACTGAAGATTTAGAAGGGACTGGAAAGGACTTGTTGCTCAATGGAAGAATCTGACTCTGAGAAAACGATGGAGAAAGAAAATCTGGGGCCGAGAATGGATCCACCACTAGGGGAACCGGAAGGATCGCTTGGGTGGGTGAAGGGTATTATGTCAAACCTGGAAGTGGGGGTGTTCAAATCGAAGGGAGTATTGTGAATTAGAACACTTCTCCCCACCCCTCCGTGATCAATTGCTTTGATTTACCAGTAATGTTGATTGGTATTATGCTTTGGACGATAGGATAAACTGGAAAGCGAATTGGTGCTAACTGGGCAGAAACAACCCTTGGGAAGGGGCTGATACTCCTGGTGGTGGTGCTGGGGGAGTGTTCTAATTAAAGCAGTTCTGAGTTGCTTTGAATTATCAGTAAAGGAGATTTGCTGTCACCAGGTTGGGGATGGAAAGACTAGGAAGAAGATTTGCATTTCCAGGTCAGAGACCAGTGGCTTGATGGTGCTTTCTGTGCTAATTTGTACCTGAATTTGAAACTTGTATCTACTTTGTGCCTGTGATGAGTGAAATAGGGCTTGGAAGGACAGCTGAAGGATTAAAAAGATACTTCCAGATTTTAAAATTAGGAGGCTGAATGCTTTTTATAAATAGAGGATATTCAATATTCAGTCCTCAAATACAGGATATCAATATACTCTATTTTTTAGAAATAGAAGATATTGTTTGATTAAAGCAGCTGCATTGTTTTGATTCATTTAAGATGATGAAAAATTGAATCTTGAATTTTAATGACTCATTTGTATTCCTAAATACATCTTCCTAGAAGTTCTCTCTTGAACTTCTACTTAGGAGATAGGGAGCATACACACAGTTTTATAATTTAGGAAAATGGGGCCTCTATTCATCTCAGGTCCCACACAGCTGTACTCAGCTGTTGTACTAAACATGCTCTTTTGTACCTCCATGTTTATTTATATTTCATTAATTTCAATTTATAAGGGAATTGGATCATAGAAACTGTTTTTTGGTTTATATCTGCAGGTGGGTGCTACCAAATACAGCCATGAAGAAAAAGGTAAGATGTGTTAGATACGTCAAAACCATGAAGGTAAAGGTAAGAAGTTGATATTCAGGAAGTTTGTGATATATATACACCATCTTTTCTGGACTATTGCAGGAGACTTCTATGTGGTCTCTCTGACTCTCTTCCCCTTGTATGCTATCTGGTTTAATTTTTCTAATATGAAAATCTGACTGAGTCATCTACATACTTAAGAATCTTTAGTAACTTCTTTAAGCCCGTGGAATAAAATCTAAATGATTTCATGGTCCTTTAAAAATCTGTTCCTGACCAAACCCTCTGCCACACGTATGCACCCTATCGCAGCCATACAGAATTTATTGTTCTCCAGATTTACAAATTAATTTGCACTTTGTGTAAGCCATATACCACACACCATACAGGCCTCTGTCTGCACATTTATTTTTAATCTAACTCAAATGTTACCACTATAAGGTCTTATGTGAGTTCTTCAGATGGAATTGGACACACCTTCCTTTGTGCTGTCATAGTACTGTGCCCTACGTTGGGGTTTAGGCAGAATTGCTAAGAGTGCAGCTCAAGCTAATTTCTTAACCTTTTGGGGCTTCAGTTTCCTAATTTGTAAAATGGTAGTAATACTATTAACTGTATCATAGGATTGTTGTGACGTTTAAGTTAGTAAATGCCTGTAGAACACTTAGATCAGTACCTAACATGATTAGCCTTGGCAAGTCTTTCATAGGCAATTAAAAGAGGTACATTGTATAAATTAATAACTGAAGGAAATGTACCATATTTTGCCTTAGCTTCATCTAATAATTCAGTTCTGTAACTACAGTTTGCTAAGGGAATGTTCTTGATGAGCCTGTCTGAAGTTGCTTTCATCAAGAATGCCTAAAAATACCAGAAATTTCTATATGATTAAGAACAAAAATTAGCTTGATTTAATCATTCTGCATTGTATACATGTATCAAAACATCGCATTGTACCTCCTAAATATAAAGTTATTGTTTTTCAATTAAAATTTTAAAGAACAAAAGCAAACTTTTTGTGGCAACTTTAGACTGGCTCAGCAGTGACATTTCCTTAGTGAGATAAAGTTATGTAGCTAAAATTGTTAGATTAAATCAAGCCTGAGTGTAGTATATTTTCATCAATACTCCATATATTTGTAATTTAAAATTTTAATAAAATATCTTGGGATTGAAGGTAGAATATAGATTCCCTTCATTTGAAAAGCAAGGTAAGGCTGAGCACGGTGGTTCATGCCTGTAATCCCTGCATTGTGGGAGACTGAGGCGGGCGCATCACTTGAGGCCAGGAGTTCAAGATCAGCCTGGCCAACATGGCAAAACCCTGTCTGTACTAAATATACAAAAAAATTAGCTGGACATGATGGTGCATGACTGGAATCCCAGGCATGGGATGGTGGCTGAGGTGGGGTGGCTGAGGCACGAGAATCACTTGAACCTGGGAGGCAGAGGTTGCAGTGAGCCGAGATCATGCCACTGCACTCCAGCCTGGATGATAGAGCGAGGCTTGGTCTCAAAAAAATAAAAAGAAAGAAAGAAAAGGAAAGCAAGGTAATTGGAACTATACTTCATAAATTCTAGATTTGAAAGGACTCTCAAAAGTCACTTTACTAAATTCCCTTTTAGTACAAGAGTATACAACATCTTTGACAAGTGCTCTTTGTGTGAGATGCTGACATTGACAGGAAGGCTGCTTACCTTCATGAGGCTACCCTTGCCCTTGGACAATTCTCACTGTCAGATACTCTCTTGCTTTATATATTTGTTTTGATAACTTGCTTGTTCTTTTGATGTACATACTTGGAGCATCTGTTATATGTTAGGCACTGGAGATATGAGGGGACTCTCTCTCCCCTTCCAGAGCTCAGAGTCTTCTGAGAGAGAGGGACAGACCCCCCCCAAAATAAGTAACTGCAGTGCATTATAGTCTTTGCAATAAAATAACAGTGCCATGGGAGGACAGAGGTAAGACACTTAAGTCAGCCTAGAGCATTGGACTCAGAATATTTTCTTGCAAAAATGATCACTGAACCAAGTCTTGAAGGGTAACTGCAATTTAGCTGAAGGAGAAAGAGAATGGATAGTTTACTGGCAGAGAGTACTGCGTGAAACAATGGCACAGATGCAGGACCTTCCAGAGGGTTGGGAGCAATCAGAGGGACTACCAGCAGTTCAATTAAGTGTGGCTGTAAGCTAAAACTTTCAGGCTAAGAGGGACAGGAGATGAGGGATGAGAAGTAGATAGACTAGATCAAGGAGGGTCTTATATGTAGTCTAAGGATTTCATCCTGCAGGCCATGGGAAGCTTTTGAAAAGAAAAAGGAGGGATAGTAATAAATGGAACAAGAGCATAGCAGTAAGTGGAAGGGATGAGATCAAAGGCAGAGGTGGAAAGATTGACCTTGAGCAGAAGGAGGAAGAACTTTCAGTTATATTGCAATTCTCTGCTAGGTAATTCAGTTAACAAAACATTGGGTTATGATAGAACAGGGTTTAGTTTCTTCTAAACGTGGTATTTTTCTAACGTGTTACTGAACATATTAACAGTGCATCTTAATAGCATAGATTCAGTGTAATTCTGTCACCTAAAGGATGTGTGTCCTGTGACAGGTAAGTGTCTGGCTTCTGGAATTCTAAGTATCTCTGCATTCACCCTTGGTTGGGAAGAGTTTAGTTAGTTGTGAGTATCCACACCAGGTTGTTGGTACTGTCAGTTCAGGAAAATATCAAATCTAGGGGAGAAATAGATCCCTTTAGACTTGATTTGCTCTAGATTGCTAACTTTTTTCCTTTGCTTTTCCCTACTTTGTCCTTAGGTGCTGTTGATGGGTAAAAGTGGATCTGGTAAGACCAGCATGAGGTCTATTATCTTTGCAAATTATATTGCCAGAGACACACGTCGCCTTGGCGCAACAAGTAAGATGTTTTATCTTATCGTAAAGTCAGGTGATCTTAACTCTTAATAATCTGCATAACACACTTGTTTGCAGTAGCTTGAGGATGCAGAAAGGTTGGGGGATTTGTTATAGAGCATGTTTACCCTTTTTGCATTGGTTCTCAAAGAGGTATGGCCTAATTCCAGTTACTGCTGCTTGCTCTCTTCAGGGAGGTTCTTTTCTTTCTAGGTTGTTCATGAAGTGAATTGCCCTTATCCAGCTTTTGGTTTATCCTGCTATTTCTTAAACAAGCATTGTTTGTTCGTCTTGTGGGGAGAGTGTTTTTAACTCTTATACAAAGGGAAATTCATAGGTATTAACAAGCATAAGAGTAAAATATCCTAAGATTTTTTAAAAGCAGTAGTTACACCTTGTCTTCGTTAAAAGGTAAATTATGGTGGTGGGAAGGAAAGAGGTTAACTTGATCTGTACTCTGCTACTTCTTTTCCTGGATACACATAGATGATCTCATTAGAGTTTTGGTTCTGATTTAGGGAATATGTTGTTGCCTTTTATAGTTTGAGTGTTAGTATGTACTAATTGGGCTGCCATGGACAGTGAATGTAGGATCCTGGGAGAGCCCTTCTGTCTCTGGGTTGTACTGCCATTTCCTTCTGCAGCATTCAAGCATTTCTGGATTCTGCTTGGTCCTTGATTTTTAGGGACAGGCCACCCACTATATACAGTTCCTGAAGTTTCAAAAACAACAGCATTTTAAAAACACAGTATGTTTCAGACCCTAGGAAATAAAGGAGAAGGAAACCTCATTTCTGTTCTTATGGTGCTTGGAGTGTAAGTGTAGACTCTCATAATTGGGGCAGCTTTGATGACTAGAAAGCTGTTTCTTGAATGTATTTTTTGTTGTTGTTGTTTAAGATGGAGTCTTGCACTCTCTTGCCCAGTCTGGAGTGCAGTGGTGCAGTCTTACCTCCTGGGTTCAAGTGATTCTTGTGCCTCAGCCTCACGAGTAGCTGGAATTACAGGCACCCACAACTACGCCCAGCTAATTTTATATTTTTACCAGAAACAAGGTTTCACTGTGTTGGCCAGGCTGATCTCTAACTCCTGACCTCAAGTGATCTGCGTGCCTCTGCTTCTCGAAGTGCTAGGATTACAGGTGTGAGCCACCATGCCTGGCCTCTTTCTTTTTTTTTTCTTTTTTTTTCTGTTAGCTTGTTCTCTTTCTGTTCTCTTAAGCCTCTACAAAAATTTGAGGCTAGTCATTGTCTCAGTTTGTCCTAGCTATCTCTTGCCTCACAAATCTTTTTTCTTTTTTTTTTTTTTCTCTTTGGAGACAGAGTCTTGCTCTATCATCCAGGCTGGAGTGCAGTGGCATGATCTCAGCTCACTGCAACCTCCTCCTCTTGGATTCTCCTGAATCAGGGATTCTCAAGGGATTCTCCTGAATCAGCCTCCCAAGTAGCTGGGACTACAGCTGTGTACCACCACATCCAGCTAATTTTTTTTATTTTTAGTAGAGATGGGGTTTCACCATGTTGGCCAAGCTAGTCTCGAACTCCTGACCTCAGGTGATCCTCCCGCCTCGGCCTCCCAAAGTGCTGGGACTACAGGTGTGAGCCACCATGCCCGGCCATCTTGCCTCACAAATCATGTCTTTCTTAAGTTAAAAATGTCCAGCTCTTCCATCTATTTCTCATTTGACATATTTTGAAACATTTTTAAGGACTTGTTCAAACTTGTCTACATTTTTCTTATGGTACTGAGACTTGGATGCAGGTGGAGTCTGATCAGGGCAGAGTGGGCCTATCACATCTCTTATTCTGGACATTACATTGCTGTTAGCACGGTCTAACATGTATCCTCCTTTTTTGGAGTAACTTTCGTTATGAAGAGTCTTACCAAAAAACCCTTTCAAATATATTCAAATTCCCTTTCAAATATGTTATTGTTAAAACACATGCCCTTCTGGCTTTTGGGCAATTAATATTTTAAACCAAAGAATAAATGCTTACTTCTATTAAATTATTTAGTTTTGTTTGTTTTAGCCCATGATATGTTCCTGTACCCTTTGTTTGTTAACTGTGAAATTCAGAACAAGTCCAATCCCTTTTTTCTCATCCATAAAAAAAGGGATTGGATCCTATTTTCATTTTAGATACTTATTCTCTTATCTGATATATTAGCTATCTTTCCTAACTCCATGGAGTTTGTACATTTGATGAATATCTCATCTAGTTTTCTTTTTTTTTTTTTTTTTTTTTTTTTTTTTTTTTTGAGGCGGAGTCTCGCTCTGTCGCCCGGACTGGAGTGCAGTGGCCGGATCTCAGCTCACTGCAAGCTCCGCCTCCTGGGTTTCCGCCATTCTCCTGCCTCAGCCTCCCAAGTAGCTGGGACTACAGGCGCCCGCCACCTCGCCCGGCTAGTTTTTGTATTTTTAGTAGAGACGGGGTTTCACCATATTAGCCAGGATGGTCTCGATCTCCTGACCTCGTGATCCGCCCGTCTCGGCCTCCCAAAGTGCTGGGATTACAGGCTTGAGCCACCGCGCCCGGCCTCATCTAGTTTTCATCTAAGTCATTGGTCAAAAGTTTTGGTCAGGATAATGTCCCATGGCCTGTCATGCCTCTGTAATTGACATCTGTATCTCTGGCCTCTGGAAAGTCTACCTGTCCAAACTTCTCTCTGTCTTGATTTGATAGATTAAAACTTTTTTTTTTTCCTTTCAAGTTAAATATCTGGGCCTAATTACCCTTATGGTTTCAGTAGATTAGAGGAAGCTAATGGTTACTGAACAACTGTTATTTGTCAGGCTTTTGTGTGCTGTTTTATTTACTTTAGTTCTCATGTTAACTTCATTTTTATAGGGAATAAAGAAGGAGGTACAACTTAGAAGTTAATATCACTAAGCTAGGAAGTATCAGAGCTGGAATGTCAATCTATGCTCTTCCCTTATTCCTTATGCCACATTCTATCTAGCTTACCCTCTCCTAACAATTCCTGGCAGATGTATTTTTATTTCTGTTTTAAATTCTGCACACTTTGTTGAAGCACCTTTTTCTAGTCCAGTTGCTGTTGCTGTTTTTATATAGCTGATCAGAATTGACTTATTACCCTGAATCCAGAGAACAGTCTTGCAACCAACATTTCAGAGCTATTCAAACTGCTTGAAATAGTTTTGATATAAACTAGCAGCCTTATTGTGAACAGAATTTTGCGAATTATATGAACCCTATACATTAAGGCAAATCATTTATTTAGCAAGTACTTTTCTGGAACTTTCTATGTAGGAGGCACAGAGAACAGGACAGAGCTCTTGTCCTTAAGAATATCTCAAGCAGGACCTTTATTACTAATACTTTGTTAGTAATCACTGTATCTCCTTACAGGTAGTGAAAGTATACTTTAAAATACTATGTTTTAGGATATCATCATTAGCTAGTTTGTCATTACTAAAGAAATACCTGGGTTCTACTGCTAAACTTATAGACAAGTTCAAAATACATATATAGTGCATTACTTTTTACTTGATAGTCCTCTTTATGTAGTTGCTGATTTTCTTTAAAAGTAGTAAGAGTACTTTTAAAATATTACATTGATTTTAATGTTTTAGTGTTTTTCTAGTTTCTCATTGCTGAAAATAGTCCAGTTTTATTTTGTTAAACTTAGAGCCTACTGTGTTTTGAAATTTGAAGTAACAGTACATGATGGTGATATTATTAATTTATTAGGGGGCTGCTAAAATGTATTTGTTGGAACAGTAAACTTGTCAATAAGATTGATTATGAAGTATTTTAGTCTCAAACACTGTTGACGGCTCCAAGATTTCCTACCTTCTCAAAATTCTCTGTTCCCTTGGCTTTTATTTAATGCTCTGTTACCCTGGTTTTCTTCCATTATCTTTAACCATCCTATCTCTCCTTAAAAAAAATCTTTATCATAGTATTTTCTTCTTTCTGCCCCGTAAGTGTGTGTCATTCCCCAAAGCTCTGTTCTTGGTTCTTTTTAGTTGTTCTTGTGATAATAGGGTAGGAAGACTAGGAGAGCCAGAGAGCCATATATGGAAGACATGAGACTAAAGAGGGAAGCAGGAAGTGGGTGGTTAGATCATAAAATGTCTTGTAAGCCAAGTTAGGTAGTAGGACCTGAGGGTAGAGAGAGTTTTAAACAGAAGAGCGATATTTTACAGGTCCCAGGGATTAGGGAAAATGTTAAAAAAAAAAAAAAGCAACATGAGCAGATTTATATTTTATATTTTTAATTTTCAGTTTTAATTACAAAAGTAGTACTTGTGAAAAATTCAAACATTACAGACGTGTAAAAAGCCTCTTTTCTCCCTCTCAGGCCTGCTTCCTAGGGACAACCACAATTAGTAGTTTTGAGGTTATCCTTCTGGCCCTTTCTTTTCTGGGTGTATACAATTGTGCATATGCAGAGATACATGGTTTTTTTCTGTTTAAAGAAGAATGAAAATCTGCATTTTGGAGAGAGATCACTCTATAATATGGAGGATAGATTGGAGGGAGGCAAGGTTAGAAAGAGGTTGATAGTAGACTAGGTGAAAGATGATGGGGGCTTGATTTGGGCTAGGGTGATGATAGTGGATATGGTGAGAAGCAAATGGATTTGGGATCTATTTAAGAGAGAGAGTCAGCCAGACTTTCTGGTAGATTTAGGGAGAATGATGAGGAAAAAAGTGGACTGAAGGATGAAACTGAGATTTTGGCTTAGGCAACTGGTTGAATTCACTGAGATAGAGAAGACTGAAAGAGGAATAGATTTGTAGGAAGAAAGGGGAGATGATGAGCTACATATACTTGGATACATTGAGTTTGGGATACTTGTGGTTTATTCAAATGGAGATTTGTAATATATGTCAGAAAGGTAGGAGAGAAATCTGTCCTAGAGATACCTGTTTCTGAGTCATCAGTGTCCAAATGGCAAATAAAATAATACGAATAGACTACCTTGCCTTGGGGAAGGTGGCCAAGGATGGAGTCCTGAAGAACTCCAACATTAAGGGACAGAAAGAAGAACAGGAATTGTAAGGGAGGATCTGCCAGAGAAGTTGTAGATATGATATCAGAGACCAAGAGAAGAGAATTTTTTGAGAAGAGAGTAGTCAACAGTGTCATGCTGCAGAAAGTAAGACAAGGACTAAAAGGTCCATTGGATTTGGTTATGGGGCCATTGGTCACTTGATGAGAATAATTTCTATGATATGGGAGTAGAAACCTGATTTCTATCCCATGTGCCCCATGTCTAAACAGTCACTGAATCCTGTCACTTCTTTTGTTATTGTCTTTCCCTTTCTCAGTAGCACTTCTTTCCATTTTTTTTTAGTACTAGACCGTATACATAGTCTTCAAATTAATAGCAGTTTGAGCACCTACTCTCTCGTAGACTCTGTTGGAAATACAAAGACATGTAAGATATGATTCCTTTCCAAGGAGGGGGAAGTAAAGGGGAGAAGGGAAGTAGTTTGAGCACCTACTACGTGCCAGGCACTTTATGTATGATAATTCATTGAATCCTCATAGTAATCCTGTGAGGTCAATGCTATGCCCCGCACCCCCCCCCCCTTTCTTTTTTAATAGAAGAGGAAAGTAATACTCAGAGCTTAAGTGACTTGCCCAAGGTCACACAGAGAGGTAGAGCCATGATATTTGAATGAAGATTTGTTCGACTCCAAAGCCTGTGCTTTTTAAAATAATGCTCTGCTGCTTACAATGTAGTTTATAAGAAGATAAAATTGCACAAAAGTTAGATAGCAGTCAATTTAAGCAACAGCTTTGAGATAGTCATAGGGGAAATATCACTGTGTGATTGATTATCACAAATTGTATAGATTGTAATTCCTAGACTTTGATAAATTTTCAGGAGAAAATCTTTCATTATTACTCCTTGGGATTTTTAGTGCCTGGCAGAGAGTAGATGCTTAATAAATGTTTGAATGAATTCAGAGGGATAGATGACGGTAAGTGGGGGTAGCCAGGCAGGGCTTTTAGAGGAGGTGGGATTTAGGCTGGCTCTTAAAAGATGAATATATTTTGAAAGAAAGATGGGGAGGGCTTTCCAGGCAGATGAACAGAGTAGGTGAAGAATAGAGGGGAGGGAAGTGTAACTCAGAGGTCGCAAACAGGCAGCCTGTATCCTGGATAAGACCTGTAGATGTGTTTTGTTTGGCCCATGTGATGTTTTCTAAAAAATGGGAATTAGTTATCAACATGTAAAAGTTTTCATAAAAATATGGATTTCCCACTACTGCTGAAAAACTTAAAGATCTGGTAACCCAGAGCCCCCATTCCTGCATGGCAAAGGAACCAGAGCTGAGTAACTGCTGCTCACTCTACTATCCCATTGGGTAGATGTTTACCCTCCATATGTGGCCAACTTTGCTCATATACGTTTACTGGCCTGGCCCCTGTTAGCAAGTTTGCGACCCCTGGTGTAAAGTATTTTGGGGGTTGGGGAGGTAGTGGGGTTTGGGAGGACTGTGAATAAACCAAATTGGGCTGGAGTGAAAGGCTTTATTAATGTGGATCATTGGGGAATGTATAAGTAGACTGGAAGCCAAATTGTGAAGGACCTGAATGCCTCCCCATAGGCATGGAGGAGCCATTGAAAGTGTTTTGAATGGGGAGTGACATGTTCAAAGTAGTGTTAAGAAGATGAGCCTGGCAGTAGCCTGTAGGATGAAGTAAAAGTGAGTAAGGCTTTTTGGTGGGGAGGTCAGTTATGGAGCTATTGTAGTAGTGTAGACATGAGATGATAAGGGGCTTCCTTAGTGTTTTTGGTGGGTTATAAAATAAGGAATGGAACTGAGAGAGATTACAAAGGACTAGCAATGTATTGAATGTGGATAGAAGAGTCAAAAGTGGGAAAAAGTTAGGGTCATTAACTGGAAAGGAAATCAATAGCAGGAGTTCATTTGGTTATGTGTTATGTTTGTTTTTTGTTACTTTTTTAAAAATTTGTGTGTGTGAGGTTGGTGGGGGCAGGTGGGACAGGGAAGACTGATTAAGTGGTGTATATCTATTACATGTTGAAATTTTAACATAAGTATTGTAATTGGAGATTGTTTCTGCTCTAAGTATTAAACTACTAAAAAGTAAAATGACTTACATGAGAGCCAGTTCTGTAGCTCAGGGTAGTTTAGGTGCCCACCTTGCCACTAAACCACACTACTCAGCTGAAAATCACCTTCTTGTTGTGGCTTTGAGCATTTCACTCCACTTTGGTCCTTCTAATTTCATGGGTTAGCGCTTTGCTTATTTTGAATTTCACTTCACCTGCTATAATTACTAGATCTGTCATATTTGTCTTCCAGTTGATGTAGAACATTCTCATGTTCGATTTCTGGGAAACCTGGTATTGAACCTGTGGGATTGTGGTGGGTAAGTACCATCTGCTTACTTGTTTGTGAAGTTGATGTCAGTAATCATGGCATCTAGCATATCAGCATGGTGAATACACCTAGAGTAACTATCATTTGTAATAGATTGGATAGAAATTACTTCAGAATGACACTTGATTCAATAAACATCTCTGACTTTTATGGAATTGTGAAAATGCCCTCTGTATGTGACATGTTTAAATAGCACTAATCCAAGCTCTATCTAGGTATCTGTAGTTTGGGATAGATTATCCCCTTTTGTGGAGGAATAAATTAGGTTTCTGTCTCAGGCATCCTGACACCAGTGCTGAGCTCTTAGCTGTCACACCATACTACTTTGTTCTTAGTAATAATACGTCAATAATTCTCTCCAGGCAGTCTCAATACTGTAGATCAGACACTGAGCACACATTCTCTAGCTAAGTTACCTACTTTTTGGAAGAGTAGGAGTTAGCTCTTCCTCTTATGAGCAAAGTATTCACCACATATTCCATCACAAATGTATACACACTATGGATGTATGCTGATGTTGCTCCCTACCCTATGGCCATTGCATCTCTGTGCTGAAGGAGCAGTGTCCACTGCACAGTGGATAGGAGCATAGGTTTTGGAGTCAGATTGGGGTTTGCACCTCAGCTCTGTTAGCTGTGTTATCTTGGGTAAATCATTTAAACTCTCTGAGCCACAGTTTCTTCATCTGTACAGTAGTGAAGGCAATGGTACCAGCTCATAGGGTGTTTTGATGATTAAGATGATTTATACAAAGTTGCATAGCAGAGTGCCTCACAAAATGCATAGATACTGTTAGCTCAGTGTATCCTGCTCTTAGCATAGAGCCAGCCATAGAGTGGGTGCTCAGTGAATATGTGTTGAAAGAATAATGCAATAGCTAAATACTCTATAAGAAAATGACTCCATTCCTGGTAGCAGATGGATCACTTAACATCCTAGCACCTATCTCCATACAAATCCTTCCTCATTATCATTGGTTCTAATTTTCTAATCCGTGTTAAGACATTAGTCCCAAGTCCCTGCTTTTAGGCACTAAGATGTGATCTTCGTTTTTACAGATAAGGCAGCTGAGGCCCGGGGAGATTATGATTCTGCTGAGTTCGCACAGCTAATTAATAGCAAAGTGCAGGACTAGAACCTAGGTTCCTGATTTTTTTCTCCTACTACCGGATGCTACTGTTTTCTGCTGGCCAAGTGATAATTGAGAGTTATCAGCAGCAGTTAGCCTAAGGAGCAGAGAGCAACATCTACAAAAAAATACAAAAAACTAGCCGGGCGAGGTGGCGGGCACCTGTAGTCCCAGTTACTCGGGAGGCTGAGGCAGGAGAATGGCGTAAACCCGGGAGGTGGAGCTTGCATTGCGCTGAGATCCGGCCACTGCACTCCAGCCTGGGCGACAGAGCGAGACTCCGTCTCAAAAAAAAAAAAAAAAAAAGTTACCATTGGAGTCATTTTAATGTAGTTTAGAATATTTGACTATTGAGTTATTCATTCAGCAAATTTTCATTGAGTACTTAACACTGTTAGAAGCTGGGAAACAATGAAGAATAGTAACATACATGGAACTTGCTATCTAGGGAAGTGAACGGTATTAATGAAAAACTCACAAACAAGTGTAATAACTTGTGGTAAGTGTTAGAAGGAAGAGGAATATATGATATAAGAGCCTATGCTTAGTGGATTGACCTGTCAGGAGGCCATGGGCAGTTTCTGTGAAGAAATATGGATTGAACTGAAATCTAAAGAGACAAGCAGGAGTTAACTAGATGAAGAGGTAGGGGGTAGCATCTGAGACAGAGTGAACAGCATGTGTAAAGGCTACATAGTGGATAAACCATGTATCACTTGAGGAATTGAGAAAAAGTCAGTGTGTTTAGAATATAAGAAGAGGGGCAGAGAAATGGATCTGGTACAGGAGAATCAGTGGGACCTGGTAGGAAACAGAAAAGGAGCTGCACCAAATGGTTGACATGCTTTGCAAACTTCTTTTGTTGGCTCAAGTTGTGCTTCAAGAGGTAAGAAGGTAAGGCCAGACTTATTTGTTATGATTTGCCCTTTAGATTGAAGCCTTAAGGTTATCTTTCACATTGATCAAGCCAACAAAAATAGGTCATAAGGAGGAGTGATTGAACTGAGGATTTGCTTACTATATATTTTTTTTCTACCAGGCAAGACACCTTCATGGAAAATTATTTTACTAGCCAACGGGACAACATCTTCCGAAATGTGGAGGTTCTGATTTATGTCTTTGATGTGGAGAGCCGCGAACTGGAAAAGGACATGCACTATTACCAATCATGCCTGGAGGCCATTCTGCAGAACTCTCCAGATGCCAAAATATTTTGCTTGGTACACAAAATGGATCTGGTACAGGAGGATCAACGGGACCTGGTAAGAAACAGAAAAAGTGCTGTACCAAATGCTTGACATGCTTTGCAAACTTATTTTGTAGAGGTATAGGTTAATTTGTACCATTTTTTCAGGAATAAAAGGTCAGCAGAAGTTTTCAAATGAAGTTTTGTCATTTGTTTTAACAAAACACTCTTTTAAACACATTTTCAATGATAAGGGAAAGATATTATTTATTAGTAAATAATTTTCAGAATTAGGCAAGAAATCTGTCCAAGTGATCTCACTAAGCAGCATTTATTTATTTTTAAAATATATTTGCTGCCCCAGTTTTATTGTCCTTCAAAGCAGGGAGGTAGTGTCAAGGTTAAGACCCACTAGGAGTGAGATGAAGAGAGGTTGCTGATTTCATTAGATTGACTTAGGAAACTGATATATACCAGTTCAAGTGCCAACCACAATGTGTTAGGCACTATGCCAGGTCCCTCATAATTGTGCTGATATAGTAAATTTCTCTTTCTGACATGGGAGTTAGTACACACAAATTTAAACCAGAGAAGGCACAGTAGCAGGTGATGTCACCAAGATAGTGTAGTAGGAGATAACCAGTCTTCATTCCCCTACAAAAAAACAAATATAGATAGCTATCCACAAACCGAAATAGCCCCGAGAAGGCTCAAAGGCCCATTATAGAAAGACATAGTAAAATGGGTAAACTCCTGCTTAGCTGTGAGACTACAGGATTGCAAGTCATATAGTCTAGCTTCAATATAGTCTGTCTAGTTTGCTCAATATAAAATAAGAGGATTGGATTTTAAGGTCTATGCTGAAAGAGAAGATCCTTCTCTATTTCTAAGGGTATGAAACTAAGGAAAGCAGTTTTGGGATATGCTGGTCATATACAGGAATACAGTTACTCTTTGAGTTGGAGTATAAGAATCTAAGGAAATCCTTTAATGAAAGGATGTTTTGGTAATTGCTCTGATAAGGAATACTTCTTTATATGACTAGTTACAGGATTGCCTCCACTCTTCTAGTGTTTTGATATTTATAGGTTAGCTTACAGGCTTTCAAAACTATTTGAAGGGTTCCATATTTGACTCAGAAAACTGCTTTTGATTATTTAGTAGTCTTTTTAGCTCTTCCTCAACTTCTGTCATTCAGTATTAATTAGTATTTAATACCTAATAATTAATATGGTTTTAATTCAGCATAAAATCATGTGTGTAACTTGGGTCTTGAGTTTGTGAGGGCCTTGTTACTGTGCTTGCTGTTTATTCTCGTTTGCTTTTAAAAATCACTTTATTTCCTAGCCAAAATTGCAGTAGAAAAACTTACAGCATTCCAATAAATGAGCTCCTTTAAACATTTAGAAGTGTTTTATTCACTTGTAATTTTGTGTTTTTATAGTATTTTTATTTATTATTTCAGTAGCTTTATGATTAAGTGTGGTTTTTGGTTACATGGATGAATTGTACTATGGTCAAGTCTGGGCATTTAGTGCATTCATCACTTGAATAGTGTACATTATACCCAATAGATAATTTTTCTTCCCTCACCCCCCACAACGTCCCCGTTTCTGTGTCTCCAGTGTCCATTATACCACTCTGTATGCCTTTGTGTACCCATAGCTTAGCTCCCACTTACAAGCGAGAATGTGCAGTATTTGGTTTTCCATTCCTGAGTTATAAACAAGAGATAGTTTGACTTCCTTTTTTCAATGTAGATCCCCTTTATTTCTTTCTCTTGCCTGATTGCTCTGGCTAGGACTTCTAGTACTATGTTGAATAGAAGTGGTGAAAGTGAGTATAATGTCTTAAGGGGAATGCTTTAAACTTTTCTCCATTCATTTTGATGTTGGCTGTGGGTTTCTCATAAAAGGCTCTTAATATTTTGAGGTATGTTTCTTCTGTACCTAGTTTGTTGGAGGTTTTTTATCATAAAGAGATACTGTGTTTTATTGAATGCTTTTTCTGCATCTATTAAGATGATCATATGGTTTTTGTTTCTAATTCTGTTTATATAGTGAATCACATTTATTGACTTGTGTATATTGAACCATGCTTGCATCCCTGGGATGAAATCGACTTGATCTTGGTGAATGATCTCTTTGATGTGCTGGTGGATTAGGTTTGCTAGTAATTTAGTTGAAGATTTTTGCATTTATGTTCATTGAGTATATTGATTTGTAGCTTTCTTTTTTTATGTCCTTTTGTGGCTTTGGTATCAGGATGACACTGGCTTTGTAGAATGAGTTAAGGAGGATTCCCTTATTGTCAGTCTTTTGGGGCAGTTTCAGTTGGATTGGCATCAGTTCTTTGTCTCATAGAATTTGGCTATGAATCCATCTGGTACGGGGTGTTTCGTTTGTTTGTTTTGTTTTGTTTTGATTTTTTGGTTAGGAGATTTTGGGCTTTTTTTTTTTTTTTAACTGATTCAGTCTCACTAATTGTTAGTGCTCTGTTCAGGATTTCTATTTTTTTTTCCTGATTCAAGCTTGTGTGGTTGTGTATTTCCAAGGATTTATCCATTTCCTCTAGATTTTGTACTTTGAGTGCATAGAAGTGTTCATAGTAGTCTCAGTCATCCTTTGTATTTCTGTGTTATCAGTATGATGTTTCCATTTTCATTTCTGATAGAGCTTATTTGAATCTTCTTTTCTTACTTTATCTAGCTAGTGGTTTATTAATTTAGTTTATCTGTTCAAAGAACCAACTTTTTGTTTCATTGACCATTGTATTTTTTTTAATTTATTTTCAATTTTCTTGAGTTCTACTCTAACCTTTGTTATTTCTTTTCTTCTGCTAGCTTTGGGTTTGGCTTGTTCTTGTTTCTCCAGTTCATTGAGGTGTGATGTTAGGTTGTAAATTTGTGATCTTTTTGTCCTTTTGATGTAGGCATTTAGTGCAATAAACTTTTATCTTAGCACTGCTTTTGCTATACCCTGGAAATTTTGATAACTTGTGTCAGCATTTTCACTCATTTCAAAAACATTTTTAATCTCCATCTTGATTTTATTTTTGACCCAAAGATCATTCAAGAGTAGACTATTTAATTTCCATATATTTGTATGGTTTTGAGAGTTCCTCTTGGAAATGATTTCTGGTTTTATTCTGCTTTGGGTTGATTCGATACTTGATATGATTTTGATTTTTTAAAATTTATTAAGTCTTGTTTTGTGGCCTGGCATATGGTCTATCTTGAAAAAGTACCATGTGCTGGCAATAAGAATGTATATTCTGCAGTTTTGGGGTAGAATTTTCTGTAAATGTCTGTTAAATCCACTTGTTCTAGAGTCCAGCTTAAGTCCAGTGTTTGTTTGTTGACTTCCGTCACAATGATCTATCCAGTGCTGTCCATGGGGTGTTGTAGTCCTCCATTATAATTGTATTGCTTTCTATCTCTTTTTCTTAGGTACAGTAGTTTCTGTTTTATGAATCTGGGAGCTCTGGAGTTAGGCGTGCATATATTTTGGGTTGTTATATCTTCTTGTTGAATTGATTTCTTTATCATTGTATAATGACATTTTTTGTCTTTTTTACTGTTGTTGATTTAAAGTCTGTTTTATCTAAGAATAGTTATTCCCACTCACTTTTGGTTTCCATTAACATGGAATATTTTTCCTACCCATTTACTTTAAGTCTATAAGCATCTTTACAAGTTAACTGGGTATCTTGCAGACAGCAGATATTTGGTTTGTGTTTTTTTTCCATTCTGTCCATCTATATCTTTTAAGTGGCACATTTAGACCATTTACGTTCAATGTTAATATTGACATGTGATGTACTGTTGCAGTCATCATGCTGCTACCTAGTTGCTTGATTTTCTTCAATGTGTTACAGTTTTATAAGTCCTGTGAAATTTTTACATTCAAGTGTTTTTATACTGGTGCATATGATCTTTCATTTTGATATTTAGAACTCCTTTTGCATTTCTTATAGTTCTGGTCTAGTGGAGATAAATTTCATCAGCATTTGCTTGTCTGGGAGAGACTTCATTTCTCTTTCATTTATGAAACTTGGTTTTGATAGATACAGAATCTTGGCTGACAGTTATTCCATTTGAGGAGACTAAAGATAGGACTCAATCCCTTTTGGCTTGTAATATTTCTGCTGAGAAGTCTGCTGTTAGTCTGATAGGTTTTCCTTTATAAGTTATCCAATACTTTTGTCTCACTCTTCTTAGATTCTTTCCTTCATGTTGACTTTAGATAGCCTGATGATTTGGTAATGTCCTTTTTATAATGAATCTCTTGTGAGTTATTTGAGCTGCTTGTATTTGGATGTCTAAATTTCTAGCAAGACCAGGAAAATTTTCCTCAAATATTTCCTCAAATGGGTTTTCCAAGTTTTTTGCTTTTTCTTCTCCCTCAGGAACACCTGTGATTCTTAGATTTGGATGTTTTATACCTAAACCCATATTTACTGGAGACTTTGTTCATTTCTTTTAATTCCTTTAAAAAATTTTTTATCTGATTGTGTTAATTTGAAAGCCTTGTCTTCAAGCTCTGAAATTCTTCTTCTACTTGGTCCAATTATTTCTTTATGTTGGTTTTTAACTTTCTCTTAGATATCATTTAGCAACCTAATAATTAACATTTTGAATTCTTTATCTGATATTTCAAATATTTCATTTTGGTTTGGATCCGTCACTGCAGAGTTCGTGTGATCTTTTTGGGGGTGTTGTAGAACTCTGTTTTTGCACGTTACCAGAATCATTTTTCTGGTTCCTTCTCATTTGGGTAGATAATTTCCTCTTATTATTTTTAAATTATTTCTGATTTTACTGGGCTTTTAAATTTTTTTCTCCCCTTGAGGATGTGACTTTAATGGGTGTAGTGTATGGTCACCTAGCTTTGGCTCTGGGTGCTTTCAGTGTCAAAGACTGTGTTTGAGCTCTTTGGTTGTAGAGAATCTTTGTGCAATGGCTTTCTTAGCTGTTGGTTATAGTAGCAGTGTGCTGGGCGTGTGAGAAGGCTTACTGTCTCCCATGGGCCAGTATGGCAGAGGTCTCATGAAGCTTATCTCATTTCCCCATGGTGTATATTTTGTTATTTTTGTGAAAAGTATACTGGGGAAAAAATAACAAAGTGCATACCACTGGGGAATGAGATAAGCTTCATGAGACTTCTGCCATTGAATAGTTCAGCCTTTATGCTAGTACAGGTACCCACAGGTGAAAACCAGCTGCAGCTGAAGCAGGTGGGTATATGCAGTACCCCGTTTGTGGGTAGACAGCCCAGCCTTGACTGAGCTGGCTGGGGGAGCTCTCTGAAATGTACTGAGGTCTTTGCAGGGGGACAGAAAGGAGCCATCTCAGCTCCTCTCCCAGGCCAGCAGGAAAGCCATCTGCTTCCCCATCATGCCCTTGTCCCAGTGTTCTGGATATTCAGATCAGACAAGCACCTCTGTCCATCTGCAGGAATGCTGACATTCCATGTAAAGAGGGGTTGTGACTTTATTTCCTATGCAAGCCTGAACCCAGAAGGCACTCCTCCTGTGGAGACGTAGTTACCCTGAAGTGCTCCAGAAAGACTGTCTATAGGCACACTCATGCTGAGTTCCTGGAAGAGAAGCCCCACCTGTATCTGCAAGTGCTGGGCAAGGGGGAGAAGTTTCCTTCTCTAGGTCCCTTCGTGAGCCCCGGAGCTGCCTGACTGCTGGGGTAGAACTGCAGTTTTTCACCACTGAGCATGGCCTTGCACCTGTGCCTCTGCTGAAGGAAACTTCCCACAAGTGGAAACTTCTGGGACTCAAGGCCTGCAGTCTGGTTTCTTTTGTCCCACAGGGTGCTCCCTTGATGTGGTGCACTCCCTGCTCCCATAGCACTATGGCAGTCCCTGAGGGCCAGACTGCTGTGAATCCTGCTGCTCATCTGGTCTAGCCACCTTGTGGGGCTTCCACACTCTAAGCTGTTGCTGGGGGAATATGTGCAAAGCATCCAGTGATGTGAAGACACAAGGATTGAAGGTCCCTGAGCAAAACAAAGTCTCACAATGGGTGCACATCCAGCATGGCACCCACTGCTATAGCTCAGGTCCAGAGGAAAAGTGAAGGGACCTTGTGCTAGGAAGGTAATGCCCTTGAGGAGTCCCTAAATCACAGCTCACTCTGGTACTTGTGCTCACGAGTGCAGAGAAGCCCTCTTTGAGCTTGGATACCAGCAGTCTGCTGCAAGGGCCAGAGAGGCCAAGAGCAGTCCCATCTCCCCTGTCCACAGATTACTAAATCTCTCAGGGTTTGATCTCTGCCAGCTTCTTGTTACTTTCTTTTTTTCTTTTTTGGTGTGTCACAGATTCTTCCAGTGAACTCTCTGATAAGCTCCAGCACTCTCCGCTTAACATTCCATTTGGGCTACGATTATTCACCTGTAATTTTCGTTCTTCCTTCTGAGAACTGGTCACTGATGCTTCTTATCAGCCAGGTGGAGAAGCTTTCTGATGCCTCAGGCTGTGGACAGGTCTGCAGGATGTGCAGCGGCTTAGGCTCTGCTCTGAGCTTCAGAGGGGGGACAGTGTTGGGTGGATCTGGACCAAGCTGCCCTGCTCTCTGGTCTCCCAGCAGCAGGTGTAAGCACAAGCTATGATAAGGGTAGCAGGGGAATGACATAGACTCTGAAAGATTTCCCTGGCTAAAAATAGCATTACTGTGATGGCTTTCTCAAATCCCAGCTATAGTAGTAATGTACTGGGCAGATGAATAGGCTCAAGACCTCCTGATTAGCTGGGATGGTGTGGGTAAATGATGTTAGCTGAGGTCATGCAGAAGTTTTCTCCTTCTCAAGTGGTGTGTTATTGTATCAGCAGATGTTGTAATGGGCTGCACCAATTGGTCTCTAGCCGGGAGGTGGTGTTTGCAGGAGAGAGCCAATTGCTGTGGTGGCCATGGGATTTGTGCCTGGCTTATGATACCCAGGGGAAGTACTTGTGTCTCAGGCAATGGGCAAGGCCATGAAACTCCCAAAAGTCCCTGTCTGTTGTGTTATGCTACCAAGGCAGGTGGAGGGGCAAACCCAGGTTTGGGCTGGGTCAAACAGATTTGCATTCTGGCTCCTCATGTGTAAGCACAAGCAGTGGTCCCAATGGGGCTTGGAGGGCAGTTCCTGGCCACTAGGGTAATGTTCCAGAGAGAAGCACAACTGACTCTGCTGCCCAAAATAATCCACATTGGGAGGAGTAGCAGGTGTCAGTGAGACCCACCCAACTCCCTCACTCTTGACAAGGTGGGTCTCACACCCACAGTCTTCTGCTGGCAACGGCTAGCTGGGTCCCAGGCAGTCTGTGTTCAGAATGCAAAACTGCCCCAGGCCATAAGCCTTCCTGCTGCCTGAGACAGAAACCACGCCTTTCAGGCCTCACCTCTCCCTGTTTGTTCATGAAGCTGGGACACTTGGCTGCTGCTCCTGTGGCAAGAGCATACTTCCCACTCGCCCCTTGGTTCTGGCCAAGGGAATTTGTCCCCACTCGAGAGATTAGAGTGCAAATCTCAGTTGGGAGCTTCTCGCATCCTGTGACCACTGCCTGAGTTAGCTGTAAGGTTCCTCTATCAGGAATGGTTTCCTTCTGTCCCCACTGGGGTTTCAGGGTACATGCAAAGTACTGCTGTTTTTCATATACTTCCTACTGCTCACCAGATCAACTCCAGTGCTGGGTAGGGTTCAGGTGCTCCCCTGTGGCCTGGCTTGCTCAGCTCCTCAGTAGGAATGTGTATCGAGGAGACATTCTCTCCCCCTTTCATGCTCTGGAGACTCACAGTGGTCTGCCTGGCTCATGGTGTAGATTGCTGCCCACCACTTCTTTCAAAGTGTCTGAAGTTTCTTTCAGGTTTTCTATTGAGTTCCTGTGTTCCTTCTTGGATAAAAGTTTACACTGTGAATCTCTACACACCACTCTGCTGTTTCCAAGCAGGTGAGGCCCGCTAACAAAGCCTTCAGTCTATCATCTTGGAAAAAAAAAAATCACTTGTAATTTTGATTAATCATCTTATTATTTTCTAAATGCGTATATAAAGATTTCCAAAGATAGATTAATATTCTTCAAGATACTTTAAGCTTAATTAAGAAAAGTATGTTCTTTATTTTATTAAAAATATAGACTTAGAAGTTTTAGGTAAAATGGTTAGTGTACTTCCCTAAATATCCATTTCAGCTAAGGTTGCTGCAAAATTAATTGTGATTTTGAACCATGAATTTTAAATCATAACTAGGCTCAAACACATCTTTCTTAATGAAAATAGGAACCATTACAATTAGCACATTTTTGCCAACAAGAAACACATTTGTTTATTCCTGTAGCACAAAAATTCGTGCTTCGGGATTCGACAAACTCTTGGAAAGCATTTTCTGCATCGTGCTGGCTGTGGAAGTGTTTTCCCTGCAAAAGGTTGTCAAGATGCTTGAAGTGGTAGTTGGTTGGCAAGAGGTAAGGTGAATATGATGAATGAGGCAAAACTTCGTAGCCCAATTCCTTCTACTTTTGAAGTGTTGGTTGTGCAATGTGCGGTCGGGTGTTGTCATGGAGAACTGGGCCCTTTCTGTGACTGGTGCTGGCAGCAGGTGTTGCAGTTTTTGGTGCATCTCATTGATTTGCTGAGTGTATTTATCATATGTAATGGTTCCCCGGCGATTCAGAAAGCTGTAGTGGATCAGACCGGCAGCAGACCAACAAACAGTGACCATGAGTTTTTTTGTGCAAGTTTGGCTTTGGGAAGTGCTTTGGAGCTTCTTAGTCCATCCACTGAGCCAATTGTCACCAGTTGCCATATAAAATCCACTTTTTGGTGCACACCACAATCCAACTGAGAGAATCATTTGTTGTTGTTGCATGGAATAAGAGAAGACAACACTTCAAAATAATGATTTTTTTTTTCTCAGCTCATGAGCAAACCTGTTGAGCTTTTTTACCTTTCCAATTTGCTTCAAATGCTGAACAACCATAGAATGGTCGACGTTGATTTCTTTGGCAACTTCTCGTGTAGTTGTAAGATGATCAGCTTTGATGATTGCTCTCAATTGATTGTTGTCAGCTTCTGATGGCTAGCACTACGCTCTTCATCTTCAAGGCTCGTGGTCCTTTGCAAAATATCTTGAACCATCATTGCACCATACGTTCGTTAGCAGTTTCTGAGCCAAATGCATTGTTGATGTTGTGAGTTGTCTCCGCTGCTTTATGACCCATTTGAACTCGAATAAGAAAATCGCTCAAATTTGCTTTTTGTTTAACATCATTTCCATAGTCTAAAATAAATATAAAATAAACAGCAAGTAATAAGTCATTAGCAAAAAACATAAAGCGAGAAATGGACATTACAATGATGTCTCACATAACCACATTTACTTAAGAATGTATTCCAATATCAAATGGCAAATTTCAACAATGTGTGTATCTTAGAGTTCTCCAGGGAAACAGAACTAATTGTGTGTGTGTGTTTGTGTTTATGTGTGCGCTTGCACTCACACATGCGCCCATGTGTAGAAAGACAGAAAGAGACACACACACAGAGAGGGGGTATTTATTTTAAGACCTTCAACTGATTAAATAAGGCCCACTTACGTTATAGGTTGTAATCTTTACCCAACGTCTCCTGATTTAAATGTTAATCTCATCTGAAAAATACCTTCACAGTGATATCTAGACTGCTGTTTGACTAAATGTCTGGATGCTGTGGCCTAGCCAAGTTAACACATAAAACTAGTCACACCCCTTGTCAACTTGGCACTCATACACATCTACTGAAACCATACTTAATCTTCAAATAAAAACAATAACGAGGTCATACTTCCACTTAACATGATACAGTAATCCTGCATACAACCAAAAATGCACTAATCATTTTCCCATAAGAGGATGTAAAGTTACTTACTAATGTTTACTCTTCTTTTACATTATAATGTAAAGTTAACAATACTTAAATATTATGATATATCATATGATATGTTCATGATAAGGGATTAAAAGGGAAAAAATAGACATTTACTTTATATACATAGATGTTCATAACAAAATCAAGATGAAGTACTCTTGACAATTGCAATTCTCATTTGTATATCTGGTCATGTGATTTTTAGCTGGTATTTATAACTGCCTTATTCAGTTCCAGATTACCTTTGCCCACAGCAATCACCTCAGCTTGTTGTATTCTCTGGTGGGGTGACCCAAAAACCATTAGTGGACCTTCCTGAATTGGGCATTGTCGTTTTCCATTGAGTTTAATTACAGAACATGGTATTACTAAGAGACATCCTAAGAGTTCTCCTATATTACAGAAATACTCTTCTTTCTTACCTCTGTTGTGGAGGAGCAATCCAGCTTCCCCATGGTAGTCAGGATCAGTCAGTCCAGTCAGCATAGTAACTTCCTTCATTGCCTGTTGATTCAGAGGCTTGAGGGACCCAAGGTGGCTGGTTGGCAGTCTTAACTTCCAGTTCAGTGAAATCACTGTGTCTCCTGGTATACACATTTCTGCCTTTGGAACCGAGACCTCTAGGCTAGCAGAGCATAAGGTCACAGGGGCAAGAAACAAAAATTTTGCTAGTGGGTCACTGGAGTGAGTGGTGGCACAGTTTCCACCCCATGAATCCTCACTATGAAATAAAAAGCACCATTTACTGGACGCTGATTCAGAGCACATACAGCCTCCTAGAGAACCTTGCCTAGCTCTGCAAAGTATTGCAACATAGTTGGCACTGTGCGTCTTCAAAAGGCTATTCGAACCAGGTATGATGGCTCATGCTTGTAGTCGTATCTCCTTGGGGGAAGGTAAGGCAAAAGGGTTGCGTAGCCTCGTTGAAATCCAGCCTAGGAACATAGTGAGATGCATCTCTAATTAAAACAAAACAAAAAGGGCATTCTGCCATTCTGTCAAGCCAGCTGCTTTAGGATGGTGGGGAACGTGGTAAGACCAGTGAATTTCATGAGGATGAGCCCATTGCCTCACTTTATTTGCTGTGAAGTGAGTTCCTTGATCAGAAGCAATGCTGCGTACAATACTGTGATGGTGGATGAGACATTCTGTAAATCCATGTATGGTAGTTTTGGCAGAAGAAATGCATGCAGGAAAGGCAAATCCCTATCCAGAATGTGTAATTCAGTAATCATGTCCCTTCCATGATGGGAGCAGATGAGTGTAATCAACCTGCCACCAGGTATTTAGCTGATCAGTTTGGGAGATAGTGCCATATCAGGGACTCAGTGTTGGTCTCTGTTGCTAACAGATTGAACACTCAGTCATGGCTATAGTCAGATCAGCCTCGGTGAGTGGAAGTCCATGATGCTGAGCCCATACATAACAACCCTGGCACCATGGCTACTTTATTCATGAGCTCATTGGGCAGTTACCTGCATGGTTGGAGAAAGAGGGTGAACAGGTCATCCTATCCACTTGGTTATTAAAATTCTCTTCTGCTGAAGTCATTCTTTGGTGGCATTCATATGAGACACAAATATCTTCACATTTTTCACCCATTCAGAAAGATCTGTTTATATACCTCTTCCACAGACCTTTTTGTCACCAATTTTCCAGTCATGTTCCTTCCAAGTCCCTGACCATCCAGCAAACCAGTGGCCATAGCTCATGAATTGGTAACTAATTGTATGTATGGCCATTTCTTCTTCCTAGCACAATGAGCAACCAGGTGGTCAAAGTTCTGCCCATTGGGAGGATTTCCCTTTACCACTTTCTTTTAGGGCTGTCCCATAAAGGGTCTGTAGTATTGCAGCTGTCCACTTCCAGATGGCACCTGTGTATCATGCAGAACTATCTGTAAACCAGTCCTGAGTTTTCTTTCTCTGTCAGCTGATTATGGGGAACTCCCCATAAGGCCATAGTTGCAGGCTGGAAAAGAGAGGGTAGTATAGGCCGGGCATGGTGGCTCATGCCTGTAATCCCAGCTCTTTGGGAGGCCGAGGTGGGCAAATCACTTGAGGTCAGAAATTCAAGACCAGCCTGGCCAACATGGCAAAACCCCGTTTCTACTAAAAATACACTAATTAGCCAGGTGTGGTGGTGTGTGCCATGCGCCTGTAGTCCGAGCTACTCAGGAGGCTGAGGCACAAGAATCGCTTGAACCTGGGAGGTGGAAGTTTCAGTGAGCCGAGACTGTGCCACTGCACTCCAGCTTGAGTGACAGAGTGACTCAAAAAAAAAAAGAGGGTAGTATAGCAGGAATGGGGACTGTGGCCATGTTCCTTACTTGTTCATCCAAGGCCTACTTGAGCCTGATCTCATATATACCACTTTAATTTAGTGATGGAGTCCTACTGTGTATGCACAACTTTATGGCTTGGTAGGTCAAATAATACCCAGTTCATGATCGGTAGCTCAGGTCTCATGGTAACTTAGTGGCCCATGATTAAGTGCTCAGTCTATACTAAGACCTAATAGCAAACCAAGAACTGTTTCCCAAAAGGGGTATAGTTATCTGTGAACAATAGCTGGGGTTTGCTTCAATATGCTGAAGGCATGTACTGCAATTCACGTATGAGGGCTTGCCGGTGACTCCAAATGGCATCCCTGTCTGCCATTGACACTTCAAGCACCATTGGATATGCTGGATCATATGACCCAAGTGGAAAGCAGCTTGAATAGCAGCCTGAACCTTCTGTTCTGGGACCTACTCAAAACTATCAGGTTTTTGGGTCACTTGGTAAATGGGCCAGAATAACACAGCCAAATGAAGACTGTGTTGCCTCCAAAATTCAAAGAGGCTTACTAGATGTCGTGCCTCTTTCTGGGTTGTAGAGGGGCCAGATGAAACAACTTATCCTTCACCTTAGGAGGGATATCTCTCCATACCACTGCACCCCTCAAAATTTCACTGAGCAGAAATAATACCACACATCTACAGCCATCTGATCTTTGACAAACCTGACAGAAACAAGAAATGGGGAAAGGATTCTCTATTTAATAAATGGTGCTGGGAAAATTGGCTAGCCATAAGTAGAAAGCTGAAACTGGATCCTTTCCTTACTCCTTATACGAAAATTAATTCAAGATGGATTAGAGACTTAAATGTTAGACCTAATACCATAAAAACCTAGAAGAAAACCTAGGTAATACCATTCAGGACATAGGCATGGGCAAGGACTTCGTGTCTAAAACACCAAAAGCAATGGCAACAAAAGCCAAAATTGACAAATGGAATCTAATTAAACTAAAGAGCTTCTGCACAGCAAAAGAAACTACCAACCGAGTGAACAGGCAACCTACAGAATGGGAGAAAGTTTTTGCAATCTACTCATCTGACAAAGGGCTAATATCCAGAACCTACAAAGAACTCAAACAATTTACAAGAAAAAAACAAACAACCCCATCAAAAAGTGGGCAAAGGATATGAACAGACATTTCTCAAAAGAAGACATTCATACAGCCAACAGACACATGAAAAAATGCTCATCATCACTGGCCATCAGAGAAATGCAAATCAAAACCACAATGAGATACCATCTCACACCAGTTAGAATGGCAATCATTCAAAAGTCAGGAAACAACAGGTGCTGGAGAGGATGTGGAGAAATAGGAACACTTTTATACTGTTGGTGGGATTGTAAACTAGTTCAACCATTATGGAAAACAGTATGGCGATTCCTCAGGGATCTAGTACTAGAAGTACCATATGACCCAGCCATCCCATTACTGGGTATATACCCAAAGGATTATAAATCATGCTGCTATAAAGACACATGCACACGTATGTTTATTGTGGCACTATTCACAATAGCAAAGACTTGGAATCAACCCAAATGTCCATCTGTGAGAGACT
Organism: Trachypithecus francoisi; assembly: GCF_009764315.1. Taxonomy (NCBI): domain Eukaryota; kingdom Metazoa; phylum Chordata; class Mammalia; order Primates; family Cercopithecidae; genus Trachypithecus; species Trachypithecus francoisi. The sequence goes on along the minus strand of NW_022681471.1, from coordinate 83,583,011 downwards.
GGATTAAGAAAATGTGGCACATATACACCATGGAATACTATGCAGCCATAAAAAAGAATGAGTTTGTGTCCTTTGTAGGGACATGGATGCAGCTGGAAACCATTATTCTCAGCAAACTATCACAAGAACAGAAAACCAAACACCGCATGTTCTCACTCATAGGTGGGAACTGAAGAATGAGATCACTTTGACTCGGGAAGGGGAACATCACACACCGGGGCCTATTATGGGGAGGGGGGAGGGGGGAGGGATTGCATTGGGAGTTATACCTGATGTAAATGACGAGTTGATGAGTGCTGACGAGTTGATGGGTGCAGCACACCAACATGGCACAAGTATACATATGTAACAAACCTGCACGTTATGCACATGTACCCTAGAACTTAAAGTATAATAATAATTAAAAAAAAAAAATTTCACTGAGGTAGAAGGCCCCTGAATTTTTGTCAGATTTCCTGTCCCCTGACATGCAGCTATCTTACCAGTACGTCTAATGTAGTTGTTGCTTCTCCCTCGTTAGGTCCCATCAGCATAATGTCATCAATGTAATGGACCAGCCTAATATCTTATAAAAGGGTGGTCAAGATTCTTGTGAAGGTGGTCAAGATTCTTGTGAAGCAAATTATGACATAGGACTAGAGAGCTGATATACCCCTGCAGCAGGACAGTGAAGTGTATTGCTGGCCTTGCCCGTTGAAAGCAAACAACTTACAGTGTACTTATGGTGGACCTTAATAAAGACAGGTATGGAGAAAAGAGCATTTGTTAGAAAACTAGCTGCATACAGGTACCAGGGGATATGTTAATTTGCTCAAGCAATGAAACCACATTTGGCACAGCAGTCATTGTAGTCACCATCTAGTTAAGTTTATGACAATCCACTGTCCAGGAGTCATCTTTCTTCTACACAGGCTGAATAGGAGATTTGAAGGAGGATGTGGTGGTAATCACCAACTCTGCATCTTTCAAGTCTGATGGTGGCATTAACCTCTGCAATCCCTCCAAGAATATGCAGTATTGCTTTTGGTTACCATTTACCTAGGTAGAGGTCATTCTAATGGGTTCCACCTGGCTTTTCCACCACAACAGCCTACACTACACAGGTCCAGAGACCAATGAGGGATTCTGCCAGTTTTTGAGCATGTCTGTTTGAATTATGTACTCTGGAACAGGAAAAATAACCCACAAGAAGGTTGCAAGGACCCACTGGGTCTACATGAGACAGACCTGAGCTAAAACTCCATTGATTACTTAATCTTTATAAGGCTCTACTTTGACTGCTGGATCACAGTTACATTTTAGGTCTCCCTGGAATTAGGGTCAATTCAGAGCTAATGCTCAGTAGTAGATTATTTCCTTGTCCCTAACGCACAGTCACCCTGGTAAAAGGCCACATAGGTCCATTTACAGGAGGCTGGGAGGAAGATTAACAGTGTAAATACTTGGCAGTGTCCTTCCTCAAGGGGACCCAGGCTCCCCTTCATTCAAGGGGTCTGGGTTTGTAAACTGGTACAAGTCTGGGTATTGATTGAGAAGTGGTGACTCTCCAATTTAATAATTCAAATTAAATTTTTTATCACTTGACCTAGAATTCTTCCACGTATACAGATCAAGTAAAAATTTAGTAGACTTCCCATCCATTTCACTTCTAGGAACATCATGATAACTAGCCAACACCATAGGTCTCTACGAGTCAGACTATTCTGATTAATGCTTTGACTCTGCTTCAGTTATGGTACTGTGCCCACCTTGTCTTTGGTGATTAAGTGCCCCCACTTGGTTCCTGCCATTGTAGGATCCAACTACTCCCATTGCATTTAGGTTTCCCAATTCAGTGGCAGCAGTTCCCACTGAAAGTTCTAGCCTGCAGAGAAGAATGATCATATAACTGGGGAAAGAAGCTGGGGCTGCCCTCACAAATTTATTTTTCACAGTCATGATGAAAGAAAGGTGTGTCTTCTGGAACCTCGCAGGTTTGGTGAGTAGGCTTTAAATAAATCGGTTAATACTTGAACATTACAATGTCCCTAAAGTCTCTTTTTATGGATCTCTTCTTCTAGAGTACACCACATCAGTTCTGGCATTTTAACCTCATGTCGTTTAGGCCACCTTTTGGTCCATGTTTCATCCAACCGTCCAAACTGTTAAAGCTCTTTCTTACCCCATGGGCTGCAACATTAAGTGTGGAACCTCTGCTTAATGAGCTCCTATCGGTAAATTTAGCCTGATTCAACTTTATATTTTTTCCACTGTTATCCCATACCTTTAGAATCTATTCCCATACATATTTCCTTGGTTTTTGTTTGTAAATTGGAGAAATTATGTAGTTCTTTGGAGTATAGCATAATTCCTCATGGGTCATACTTCACACCTCACCTTTAGGAGCCTGCTGAGACTTGAACTAGTTATAGGTCTAGAAGCAAGAGGGGTAGTGGGGGTGAATCAGGAGTGTCTTGCATGACAGATACCTCAGAGGAGACCATTGCAGTTTTCTCAGGCCAAATAGAGTTAATCTGAGATATGGATGAGTGGCTGCTTCTACTGGCAAAGAAGACTGATAATTTAAGGGTTCAATTTTGCCAGCTTCATTAGGATCTTCCCAAATAACCTCCATTCCAAATTTTAGAATCCTACTTCTTCTTGGTCAATGCCCTCACTTTATTAGCAGATGCCCTGTGAGGTTGTGAATTCAGTTTACATTGTAATTCATCCACTTAAAGGATGAGATTCTGAGTTTGGTTTTCATCAGTCTCAGCTCTGCAGCTATAGGGGTTAAGAGTTTTTTTTCAGGGCAGTCATAGAAACTTTCTGGTCATTTATAAAGTACTTATACTGATAATTCAGATCTCTGAGCTCATCCTTTCTCTCCTTTGCTCAGCACACTTAGGATCAGCCAGCCAATCTCATATTTGTTATTTTGACAAAAATGTTCAAAATTTTATATGTGGTCACCTGGAACCTTGCCTCTTAAAACTATTTTATTAGGAATATCCAGTGGTGGTATTTTGTGTATCTCTGCTGCCACATCACACTATAGATTATCAGTACCCTCTTTTCTACTGGAAAGAGAGTCATTAGGACCTTTAAATCTAATCAGATTAGAGAACCAACCCCAGAACCAATTTAGAAAACTCATCCTTAAGATTATTCTCTAGAATCACTCTCAGTACTGAAGTCTGTGTTAGGGTTCTCCAGAATAACAGAATTAATAGAATATGTGAATATACATATACATACATACATACATATGTGTGTACGTGTGTGTGTGTGTTTAGAGAGAGAGATTGAGAAAGATTGAGATTGATTTTAAGGAACTTTCTCAACTAATTGTAGAGACTAGCAAGTCCAAAATTTGCAGGGCAGGCTGACAGACTGGAGACCTGTGGAAGAGTTAATGTGGAGTTAATTTTGTGGTTCAGGTCAGAAAGCAATCTGGAAGCAAAATTCTTTTTTCTTGGGGAAATGTCAGGTTTTTTCTCTTAAGGCCTTCATCTGATTAGATGAGGCCCACCCACATTGTACAGAATAAACTACTCAGAGTCTACTGATTCAAATGTTAATCTTAACTAAAAACTGCCTTTGCAACAACATACAGATTGGTGTTTAACCAAATGTCTGGGTATCATGGCCTAGCTAACTTGACACATAAAATTAGCCATCACAGTGTGTATGTACATATTTAACGATAATCCACTGACTCCTGGGAAAATATCTGTGTATATATGTTTATATAGATATTTTTCCATATGTATATGTGTGTCTGAGAAAGCTATATACAAGGGTTAAAATATTTTCATTTATATATTCTTGGTACGTGTATAACTATCTTAAAATGACCCAGATTTGGTGATTTGGAGTGTTCGATGTATTTTATTAAGACTCCTCTGTATGATAAGCTTTATTTATAAACATAGTGCTCATAGTGAGTATTCAGCATAAGCAGGATAGGCCTGAAGAATTCTAGCTATTGCACTTTTAGACCTGACCTGAAACAATTTCTGCCATCCTAGTTTGTGAAATAGACATACTTAAAATTCCTCTTAGAAAGGAACAAAAAGCTCCTGGTTAAAATATGATAAAATAACTACATCTTAGCTTGAAAGATGAGAACTATTATATGTTGATCAGTATGTTGGGCTTTTTAATTTAGATTTTTAAAGAGCGAGAAGAAGATTGAGGCGTTTGTCTCGCCCATTGGAATGTTCTTGTTTCCGAACATCTATCTGGGATGAAACCCTCTATAAGGTGTGTATGTCTCCCTGAGTTCCCTCATTTTAAGAGCATGAAAAAAAACCTAGAAGGATATTAACAAAACTAAAAGATTTAAAACTATTTCATAGCCATCTAGATTTGTTGTACTAAAAAGAAAAATAATCTGCAACAAATTGTTTGAAGAATATCAAACTTAACATTAAGAAACTTGGGTTTTGATCTTAGATTGGGTCGACATAGCTACTGAGTCACACTGAATTAGCCAGTTTGGTGATGATTAATTTGGTACTGGTCTTTGTGATAGCAGAGGTTTCACTTACTGGCCATCATCCATTTTGACCTGTTGTGGTCTCAATGCTGATTGGAGTTGTATCTAGTATTCAGGTACTTCTACATGATATAAGCTAGTCTGCCTAAGTTTGGATGGCAATAAAATGACAATATTTAGGAAAGAGATTGGAGAAGGAGTCTTAGAATCAGACATGTTATGCGTAGCATATGGTATAATAGCTTCAACTTTCATGCCAAATTGGAGACGAGCATTCTTTCAACCAGAAGTACTGTTCCCATTTCTGGAGTGGATACCACACTGCTTACACTTATGGAGGTTACAACAATAGCTTTGTTATGGATGAAGCTGAAATTACCTTATTGGCACGTAGGCTCCTTATTCTGATTCCTCCCTTTCTCTTACTGATCTGGTATTTGAAGGACTAGGTCCTTTTGGATCCTCCTGTAGTTAGCCCTTTCCTTCAGACTGCTTCTGGTATCCATTGACAAGTCTGACTCTGGGTAGGAAAGCACCCTTCTCTGTCACTGGTAGCTAGAGCCTCAGTATCATCGGCATCTGACAAGTATCTACAACCAGAAGCACAGAAACCTGACGTGGCAAGGAGAAAAACCATTGGACTTTAAAATAGTCATTGCTTTTTTTTTTTTTAACTAATTCATTTTCCCCAATATTATGTTGACCTAGCCTCACTCTAATAACAGATCATTTTGAGATACCTGTCTAGGAAATACTGTTCTAGATTAATATGGGCCGAATTTCTCTCAAAGCCTTATTCCCATAGAACAGGTAACCGTGAATAAGGATGGACATGACGCACTGATAAGAACCAACTGCGGTGTGAAGGATGGCAATACATAACACGACCAAAGACAATTGGCTAATCACACACTGCTGTGAGTGACAATGTCTCTGCTGTGGTTAGCTTTGGTGCCTTCTCCAAGGTAAATTCAGCAGTGACATTAACACCGACCTGGGAACTTGGAACCTGAACCCTCATGCTTAAGTGATAAAACTAAATGGAACAGAGACATGGCACTTCTATCTCTTACATCAATGTTGCATAGAGCTGACTTAAATTTTTATATTAAGTTTTATTCAACAAGCACTCATTACATACCTGCTTGATGCTATTGGATACACAAATGACTAAGACCAGGTTCCTGCCCTCTTGTAGGGGAGAGAAGAACAAAGTACACCTTACCAGACAAATTGGAGTGAAAGTGAAGGAAGTATTATAATGAAAATACAAATAAAAGAGCCTATAAGAATAGAGGGAGAGTGTGGTTAATTTCAACTGCTTACATTAGTCATACTCCTGGATGAAGTCAGTTTTAGGCAAAAACACCGTAAACCATTTTGAATTCAATTGGATCAATAATTTATGCAGATAACAACAAACCTTTGGGAATGATAATGCCACTAGTTTCTCTTTTAATGGTATATTATTCTATTGAGGGGAGGAGCCATTTGTCTATGTGGCTCTGCTACTTTCATTAAATTGATTCTTAGGTATATGTTAAATATAGCATAATTAGGTTCTGATCTTTAGAGAAATCTACACTGTTGGGCTTAAATATTTGTGACTAGATTAGGAGCTTTTTAACAGAGTAGATCATATTTTTCAACTTTTTTCCTAAGGCAACATGATGGCATTAAATATTTGTTTGCTTTCAATTATCAATGGAAATAAGTTTCTCCAGCATTTTACAAAAGTGTTTGAACTTAAAAAAAAATTCAACTCAAGGATAAAAATCAGATGTTAGCTTCATTTTCTCATTTCATTTGTGTTATATCAGATTTAATGTCAGTATTTGTTTGGGACTGGATTATCATCATATTTTGCTGTCCACATGTTATAATGTACTTACTAATTTCAAAGGTCTGGGACTGACTAGCTGTTAATAATAGTACACTGTGTTTCTGTTCTGTTAGGCTTGGTCCAGCATAGTTTATCAGCTGATTCCCAATGTTCAGCAGCTGGAAATGAACCTAAGAAATTTTGCTGAAATTATTGAAGCTGATGAAGTACTTCTGTTTGAGAGAGCTACTTTTCTGGTAAGAACTTTCTGCTTTGCAGATGTACTTCACACTGTACCTTCTTTGTTTTCAGCAACAGAGAACAGCATGTCACTACTTTCAGGAAGAACCTTTTTCCCTCTTGTCAACTTCAGCATGTACAGCCTTATTTATAAAATAGTATTGTCAGCAAGTGACCTGAAAGAAGGAAGCCCTTTGGTGTGTAGCTCTTTAGAAGTTAATGAAACTTAGATTTTTGCAGGTATTTCTTATTAGTGAGTTCAGATTATTGGCTGGGTGCGGTGGCTCACACCTGTAATCCCATCACTTTGGGAGGCCGAGGTGGGTGGATCACCTGAGGTCGGGAGTTTGAGACCAGCCTGACCAACATGGAAAATCTCCATCTCTACTAAAAAATACAAAATTAGCCAGGTGTGGTGGCACATGCCTGTAATCCCAGCTATTCAGGAGGCTGAGGCAGGAGAATCGCTTGAACTCGGGAGGTGGAGGTTGTGGTGAGCCGAGATCGTGCCATTGCACTCCAGCCTGGGCAACAAGAGCGAAACTCTGTCTCAAAAAAAAAAAAAAAAGAGAGAGTTCAGATTATTTATGCTAATAACTGTTGATTTATGTTAAAGGATTCCTATTTCCTGTGGACTTTTATTATGAAATGTGGCATATTTTCCTTTTGAGAAAACTCACATCCTATCCTTTTCTCTAAAAGACTCATTGAAAACTTTTAATGTAGAAGAGACATTATGGTCATCTCAGTGACATAATTAGGAGTTCACATGAAGAAGTGGAGAGGGAAAGAGCATGTTGGTATTTCTATTTTTCTTGTAAATTGAGCTTAGCAACTACATTAGAGCCTGCTGTTTGTATAACCCTGAAAGGGGGATGCAAAAACCAGTATTGTATTTGTAAATACATTTTAAAAATAGCAATAACAGAAACTAATTTAAGATGTCACAACACACTGCATAAGTAATTGCTAATTAGCCTTGGTAAATGTAACTCTAAGAGCCTTTCCCAGTAAATAATTTGTTTCTGGGCCCTGCCAATGCTTGGTGATTTTAGAAACAATACTTAATCTCTAGGGGCTTGTTTTCCTTCTACAGATATCTAGATCATAGATTTATTGTGCAGATGAAAATGGGACACAGGAACATTGAGCACCTAGCAAGCCTTGGCATTTAGCTGGCAAACTATTAAATATTGATTCCTTTTACTACTATAGCAACAGGGCAGAGAATCTAAAGTACAATTTTTCCTCTTTGTGGAAATATTATTTGTAACCCCAAGAGTATTTGGTATAGTTGGGGCAAAGAGTCCTAATTAGAGTATCTTTCTGTCTCAGCCCACTGACAGAGGTCACTTGCTTGGAATTGTGCTACCCTGAGCCTGTTTTTCCTGCTAGTGTGAGTAACAATGAGCAAGAAAGCTATTCTGTCTTGATGTACGTGGCAGGACCGAAACCTACTTCAGCAGTATTCCCCTACTATGTCTGCCACACATGGTTGTAGAGGTTAACCTAATACAAGCTCCCTGTTCCTCACTAATAGTAACAGGTAGTTTTTGTTTCTCTTGAGACCAAGTTTAGATGTGACTGAACATTTTCACTGAGCGGGGTGAAGTCAAGCAAGGGGGATTTGTTCTTCCACTGGTATAGAAATTATGTTTTGAAATTTTCACATTGTCTCATGGAATTTCCCTGTGAGTTTTCTTCTGGTGAGTGACTCAGTTTTGCTTCCTACTAGACACTCTGCATCTGTATATTCAGCCTATAGGTAATACTTGTGTGGTTTTATTAAAATCTGAAAAAGTTAGAAAAAGTATTTTCAGCTGGTGTGGATGTCCATCCTGCATAAGTTCATTTGTAAATTGTCCTCAGGGATTGGAATCAACCAGTTAAGCTTTTAAAATATAATTCCAAAAGCTATTTGGTTAGCTTGGGCTTTATTAAAATTAAACACATGAAGTATACCTCAAGAACAGCTAGGAATTTTTATGTTTTTCTTTTGATTTGTACTTTTAAAAATCGAAGACCATCATGTGAAATATTTAAATAAAATGAATATTTAGTGATTAAAGTTAGAAAAAATAGCAGTGAACCAAAATAGGCAATACGTAAATGATTTAATAAAATTATAACCAAACGGTACTAGATGGGCCATCTGAATGGACGCTGAAATCACACAGAATGTTGGTAAGATATAGGACAGAGGAAAAGAGACAATAAGCCAGGTGCCAAGTCTACTGTACCCTAAAAACCAGTGACCAAGGGACTGACAAATGTCTGCTTTGAGGAGTAGCAGAGGATGATATGACTATTTTGCATGGATTCAAAGGACAATATTCTTTTTCATAGGTAATTTCTCACTATCAGTGTAAAGAGCAGCGTGATGCCCATAGATTTGAGAAAATAAGCAACATTATTAAGCAGTTCAAGCTGAGCTGCAGGTAAGAGATCTTGTATGAATGATCTGTTTATATCTTGAAAAAATTATTGTCATTTTTTAGAAGTTCAAGTAACTATAGTTAACTGTACTTCTATATTCAGAATAGTTCCTTCAATCAAAGAGAAAGCTAAATTCTAAGGGGCCTCCAGTTGACTGAAGTGCAGGTCCTTGTCCTTTAATGCAAACTCAGCTGGTACAGAAACATATGAAAAATATCCAAACAGAGTATCCTTTTGAGATGATTGATACTATTTGGGAAGAAACAGAATATCCAAGAGAGTTTTGAAAAAGAAGGAGGAAGGAGCATTTGCCTTACTCAATACCAAAATTTAGTCTAAAACTACTACTTTAAGTATTTACTATTTAACTGAATTAAAATAGTGAGGTACTGATTCAGAAATGGTACAGAAAAGACAGTCTAGAAGTATTTAATCATGTTGTGTCAGCCATTGTTAAATAAAATTTGAATCATAGCATTGTGAATCTAGGAAAAAGGAATGGCTGAACACCATAATTTAGCAAAGATTTAATAATCAAAATCCTTACCCTGATAAAAGTTTGATTCCAGAACAGCAGGAGTAAGCTTACTCTCTATGCCTTAGCACACTTTGAGACTTTCTGGAATGTTTATGCTAACATTTTGAAGAAGAAATAGCCAATGACAAGCAAGTATAGTTGCCTTGTTTGTTTTCAAAGAAAAAAGATCATTTCTTGAATTTAAATGTAACACTGAAAAGATATAGGCTTTAATCTCAGTGATAAGGAAATTTCAACTTAAGATGCTTATTAATGTTGAAGAAGTTTTCTGAAAGTGATTTTAAACATGGATCTAGGTCTAAGCCAATTTTCATTTCACAGTCAGTTTCAAGTGCTTTAGGCAGATGTGGTGGCATGTACCTCTGTAGTCGCAGCTACTTGGGAGGCTTAGGCAGGAGCCTAAGACTTGAGCCAGGATTTCAAGGCTGCCGTGAACCATGATGGCACCACTGCACTCCAGCCTGGGTGACAGAGCGAGACTCTGACTCATAAAAAGATAAATCGAAATTGAAAAAATTTTAAAAATCAAGTCCTAGCCCACTTTTGTCCCAGGTACTTTTCAAAACATGTTAAATTCAGTATAAGAGTTTCCTTGGAAAAAATAGAGTTAGTGATTAACAATCTTAATGAAGTGGTGAATTGAGGTATAATGCTATAAAAAAGATGTTTAACATAAATGATAAGCGCTTGTTACAGTGTTATTATTTCATTCTTTAACCACTTTTCTTCTTTTTCCTATAGCAAGCTGGCTGCCTCTTTCCAGAGTATGGAAGTCAGGAACTCTAACTTCGCTGCTTTCATTGACATCTTTACATCCAACACTTATGTGATGGTTGTGATGTCTGATCCGTCCATTCGTAAGTTTAAACTTAGCTGACCTAGCTTCAAAGCCACATATTCTTTAAACAATTGTCCCAGAGGTAGTACCTTATTAGATACTTAAAAGCTGTTTTATAGTGGAGATGGTTACACAGCAATGTGAGGGCACTTAATCCCAATGAACTGTATGCTTAAAAATAATTTAAATGATAAACTTTGTGTTATGTATACTTTACCACAATTAAAAAAAACTATTTTAGTACTAGTGGTAAATAGTTTTTATTTAATAGACTTATATTTTAAAGCTTAAAAATAATTTAGCCTCTAGGGTATTACGTTTTTCTTCATGGGAACTTCAAAAAGCAAGTCACTAAATCCAAGAATTTTAAAGAAAAGAGAACCCAAATACATGATTTATGCTGCATCTGGTATAGATTTTTAAAAGACTAGTCAATCTAAGCTCTTAAACTATTAAATGACAAACTGTTTTATATGTCATTGCATATTCCTATGTACCATATTCTCATATTTCTGTTATGGGCATGAAGGGGTGTTTGATGCTTCCATACCGTAATAACCATGACTGTCACAACCATTGAAATAAAGGTTCTTGTAGTATTTTTCAGGATGGTCCCAGAGTTTAAATTAATCTCTCATCCATTGGCTTTTGCTACTTTAAGTTAATATTAAAATATAACATAAATTTATGGGTTTTATGTTGTTAGCTCCAAACCGAAAGATTTTGGAAATTTATTTTTGAAATTTTGTGTTTAGAATATGAATAAATCTTCTGCTTATTCAGAAAAATTAAACCTTGATAACTTGGGACCTCCTATTCCTGTATGGTCTCTGACATACATTGAGGGATTTGGCTCTCTTTTGTTTATTTGTTTTACTAGTCAGACATTCCTTTCGCTGCCCATACTTAATTCTGTTGGGTGTTTCCGCCCCCACCCTCAGCTTCTGCAGCTACTCTGATCAACATCCGCAATGCCAGGAAACACTTTGAAAAGCTGGAAAGAGTGGATGGACCAAAGCAGTGTCTTCTCATGCGCTAAACATTGATGAATGTTGTTTCACACAAAAATTAAAAGTTTCCTAATTAATGTTGTATTCATATATGTAGGCTCTGAAATGTTGTGATGCTTATTGCTTCTGTATTTCTTCTCTACTCCCTAGTCTTAATGTTAAACCTTGAATGCTATTAACTTAAATAGCCATTGAGGAGTTAGAAGATGAATTGTTCATGAAGTTGGTGTTACATAAAAGTAGGTGATATGTAAGTTTTCTAATAACAAGGTTCTAATAGTGTTTAAATGTACTGGCAACCTGGTTCCAATAGTTGTGTTTGCCAAAGCCTTTCTCAGCATCATCTTGTATTCCTTATCAGACAGTAAGTAACCTGTAAGTTTGGAGTATTACTGTTTTCTCAGCATGCATTAAAAATATTCCTTAACTTCAATTGTAAATAAACTTTTGCTGTTAGGGATTTCAGTGTCTATTTTTCTTTTCCCTGTTTCTTCAACTTTGTCCTAAGAAACAGTAAAGGAATTTCACAGTTATCCTAGGTGAAGGGGACCTTCTGGTTGGGAAGGCACAAAATAAAGTTGGATGGGAAGAATGTAGCCAGGTTATGGCCTTAAAGCGAGCCAGAAGAATTCAGATATAAGACATCTAAATGTGATAGGATATAGGAAAGCACTGTGGGCCTTTGAGCAAGGGAATTATGTGAAAACAATTTTGAAAGAAAGTTAAGCTAGACCATATGTACTGACTGATGGCAGCTGGGGAAACTCTGGTAGTAATCCATGCCTGAAGTGTATTGAAAGTCTATTCAGGATGCAGCTGGAGAAGGAATGCATAAAAAGTGGGGGGAGGAAATAGGATTTATGAGGTCCAGGAGTGGTTAATTAGGTGTAATTTCCATAACACCTAATGAGATGTACCTTCATTATTCTATCAAGCAGTATTAAAACCTTTTTCAAGCTGGCAGTTGGCTTTAATTTTGTCCCCTAAGGAAAAAATGAAGCACGGTGAACTGTGAGAAATGGAGTTTGATATCACAAAGCCCTAACTTTTTCAGTTTCCATTTGCAGGAAAATAGAAGACAGAACCATTTAGGGAATCTACAGCACCGTTGACAGTAGACTCATCCCATTTCTCCTTCTCCATGTCATAAAGGAACTTCTTCTAAACCACTGGTCTCTCACCTTTTTTCACCTTAGTTTAATAGTCCCAGTTGAGGGGTAAGTAGAGTTTTCACTGAGCAGCAAAAAACATGTTCTTTTTTTTTTTTGCTATGTGACCTGCATTATGTAGACTAAAATTCTCAACTTATAAAACAATTTTATGGGAGTATTTTTATCAACAGCTGTGTTAATCTTCTGCAGAAGGAGAGATTTAAGTATTCCAGAGTCTTTATCCTATTAGCATCTAGGAAAATGAAAAGAGTTCAGGAAAGTGAAAAGAGTCATTGAACAGGAGTGTATTCTGTGACTAGTAATGAAGTGGGATTCACTTCTAAATCAGACATTCACACTACTTGAATGTGTTCTTTTAAGGTGGATAGATATTGATACATATAGAGACATTAAATTAGATGAGCCCAGAAAAATCATAAAGTATATCTTTATCCTATTTGCCCTTAGTTCATTCAATCCCTGCTCAGATTATAGTTATAACTTGGACATGGATGTTTTAAAAGTTTAGACAAATGAGGTTCTGATTAGACTTAATCCTTCTTATGGTGATGGCCAGATAGCTGTCTTTGTCACTGAAGGCAAAAGAGTTTTGAGATATATTTATCCAAAGATGCAGTCACTTTGAAACAGAAGTGGAATCAGGTGGATGGTGAAGGCATGCACACAGAAACAGATGGAGAATAGAAATCAAAATTAGAGATGAAATGAAATGATACAATGAAATAATGCTTTTGATAGGCCGTGTTAACTATGTCAGTAGGATAGGGCAGTGGGTCTCACACTTGAGCATGCATCAGAATCACTTGGACGGGGGCTTATTAAAACAGATTGCTGCCCCACCCCAAAAGTGTCAGATTCAGCAGGTCTGGGGTGAGGCTCATGAATCTACACTCCTCACACATTGCCAGATGATGCTGATCCTGCTGGTCCAGGGACTACACTTTTGAAACCACTGCTTTAGGGAAGAAAAGAGGAAATGTAGACATGGAAACAAGTATGGGAAAAACATGTGTTCGCCACTTTGGCAGTAATGAAGTGAAGGCATTATACCAAGTATGATATATGTTTTAAACCACTGATTCTCAAAGTGATCTGTAAGTTTGAGAAGCACTGTTGTAGACAAAAGCAATGCCTGGGAAGCTTGTGTTTCATAAGTAATATGTTCATGTGGAAACCCTTGCTAGTATAAAGAGACTATGGGTACTGATTTGTATCGGGATGACCTAGCTTGTTGCAGTTTCATCCAGCTTTATTTGCTAACTCAGTAGGATACCAAGGAAAGTTAGGTGGATGCCAAATGAAAACGGTGCTGTCCTTTAGTTGAGTACTTACCAAGTGTCAGTGCTTTATAAGGATATCTTCACAAGAACCCCATGGCATAAGTACTATCACTGTCTCCATTTTGAAGATGGGGAAACTGGTCTCAGAATAAGAAACTTGCTAATAGTTATTGTAGTAATGGCAAAGCTGGGATTTGAATTCAGTGTAACTCCGGAGCTCATGTACTTAATCTTAACCTTGAAGTTATATGGCCTTCCTGAATGTAAGGGCCTATTCAGAGTGGAGAGTATGAGGTGCACCCAGATGTGGTACCTCACTGTGAGACTACCACTATTTCGCTACTTTGAAATAGTAAAGCAAACGCTCATGAACCTATCTTACTCCTGGTTGTACTGGAGCATAGGAAGCCTTACCACAGTAGGCAGTACAAAGCAGTCACCAGGAAAACAAAGCAAAAACCCCTCCAGCTTGAAGGATTTAGGTCAACCTAAACAGTTTTTTAATATTTAGAAGTTTTGTCCCTGAGTTGGGTTACTGTAAGCAGTTATAGCCTCTACTTCTCTGGGGCCATTTATTAATAAAAATAGGAGGGAGAGGCCGGGCGCGGTGGCTCAAGCCTGTAATCCCAGCACTTTGGGAGGCCGAGACGGGCGGATCACGAGGTCAGGAGATCGAGACCATCCTGGCTAATACAGTGAAACCCCGTCTCTACTAAAAAATACAAAAAATTAGCCGGGCGAGGTGGCGGGCGCCTGTAGTCCCAGCTACTCGGGAGGCTGAGGCGGGAGAATGGCTAAAACCCGGGAGGCGGAGCTTGCAGTGAGCTGAGATCCAGCCATTGCATTCCAGCCTGGGCGACAGAGTGAGACTCCGTCTCAAAAAAAAAAAAAAAAAAAAAAAAAAAAAAAAAAAAAAAAAAAAAAAATAGGAGGGAGAAAGTGTGTAACTTTATAACATTTTTAGGTCTCTCCCAACAGTGCCTGTATAGGCCAGTTTAATATTTCCTGCTCAAATTCCTGACTCTTCATTATATAAAGCAAGAAGTGGTTAGGGCCCTCCTGTAGCCCTCACTAATAAAATTTCTGGCCTCATTAATTTAGTCAAAAGATATTTTTTCAATACTTACTATGTTTCAGACACTGTTTTTGAAGCCCAGGATATGAGAGTGAACAAAGTAAAGCCTTTGTACTCATGGAGTTCATATTCTAGGAAGAGGAGACAGACAACCAATTAAGTAAACATAATATATTAGGAAAGACAGATATATAAGAAAACTTAAGCATAATGTGGGAAGGGGCTGGGGCATGCAGAATAATGGCCCCATGTAGATTCCATCCTAATCTCTGCCTAGAATATGTTGCATGGCAATGAGGAAGTAGGTTGCAGATGGATTTAGTTTACTAATCATTCTGCCCCCAACATAAGGAGATCGTCCAGGTTGTATCCAAATTGCCTAATTTATCATAAGGGCCCTTTAATGTGGAAGAGGAGGTAGAGAGTCAGTGTCAGAATGACTTGCTTGTGAGAAGACTCAATTTGCTGTTCTTTGCTTTAAGATGGAGGTAGGGGGCCATGACCAAGAAATGTGAGCATCACACTAGAACTGGAAAAGGCAAGGACTGATTCTTTTTTTTTTTTTTTTTTTATTATACTTTAAGTTCTAGGATACATGTGCATAACGTTTATATCATGTATAACTCCCATGCAATCCCTCCCTCCTCCCCCCTCCCCATGATAGCCCCAGTGTGTGATGTTCCCCTTCCCGAGTCCAGTGATCTCATTGTTCAGTCCCACCTATGAGTGAGAACATGCGGTGTTTGGTTTTTCTGTTCTTGTGATAGTTTGCTAAGAATGATGGTTTCCAGCTGCATCCATGTCCCTACAAAGGACGCAAACTCATCCTTTTTTATGGCTGCATAGTATTCCATGGTGTATATGTGCCACATTTTCTTAATCCAGTCTGTCACAGATGGACATTTGGGTTGATTCCAAGTCTTTGCTATTGTGAATAGTGCCGCAATAAACATACGTGTGCATGTGTCTTTGTAGTAGAGTAATTTAATCCTTTGGGTATATACCCAGTAGTGGGATGGCTGGGTCATATGTACATCTAGTTCTAGATCCTTGAAATCGCCATACTGTTTTCCATAATGGTTGAACTAGTTTACAATCCCACCAACAGTAAAAGTGTTCCTATTTCTCCACATCCTCTCCAACACCTGTTGTTTCCTGACTTCTTAATGATTGCCATTCTAACTGGTGTGAGATGGTATCTCATTGTGTGGTTTGATTTGCATTTCTCTGATGGCGAGTGATGATGAGCATTTTTTCATGTGTCTGTTGGCTGTATGAATGTCTTCTTTTGAGAAATGTCTGTTCATATCCTTTCCCACTTTTTGATGGGGTTGTTTGTTTTTTTCTTGTATATTGTTTTGAGTTCTTTGTAGATTCTGGATATTAGCCCTTTGTCAGATGAGTAGGTTGCAAAAATTTTCTCCCATTCTGTAGGTTGCCTGTTCACTCTGATGGTAGTTTCTTTTGCTGTGCAGAAGCTCTTTAGTTTAATGAGATCCCATTTGTCAATTTTGGCTTTTGCTGCCGTTGCTTTTGGTGTTTTAGACATGAAGTCCTTGCCCATGCCTATGTCCTGAATGGTACTACCTAGATTTCTTCTAGGGTTTTATGGTATAGGTCTAACATTTAAGTCTCTAATCCATCTTGAATTATTTTCGTATAAGGGGTAAGGAAAGGATCCAGTTTCAGCTTTCTACTTATGGCTAGCCAATTTTCCCAGCCCATTTATTAAATAGGGAATCCTTTCCCCATTTCTTGTTTCTCTCAGGTTTGTCAAAGATCAGATGGCTGTAGATGTGTGGTATTATTTCTGAGGACTCTGTTCTGTTCCATTGGTCTATATCTCTGTTTTGGTACCAGTACCATGCTGTTTTGGTTACTGTAGCCTTGTAGTATAGTTTGAAGTCAGGTAGCGTGACGCCTCCAGCTTTGTCCTTTGACTTAGGATTGTCTTGGCAATGCGGGCTCTTTTTGGTTCCATATGAACTTTAAAGCAGTTTTTTCCAATTCTGTGAAGAAACTCATTGGTAGCTTGATGGGGATGGCATTGAATCTATAAATAACCTTGGGCAGTATGGCCATTTTCACGATATTGATTCTTCCTATCCATGAGCATGGTATGTTCTTCCATTTGTTTGTGTCCTCTTTGATTTCACTGAGCAGTGGTTTGTAGTTCTCCTTGAAGAGGTCCTTTACATCCCTTGTAAGTTGGATTCCTAGGTATTTTATTCTCTTTGAAGCAATTGTGAATGGAAGTTCATTCCTGATTTGGCTCTCTGCTTGTCTGTTACTGGTGTATAAGAATGCTTGTGATTTTTGCACATTAATTTTGTATCCTGAGACTTTGCTGAAGTTGCTTATCAGCTTAAGGAGATTTTGGGCTGAGACGATGGGGTTTTCTAAATATACAATCATGTCATCTGCAAACAGGGACAATTTGACTTCTTCTTTTCCTAACTGGATACCCTTGATTTCTTTCTCTTGCCTGATTGCCCTAGCCAGAACTTCCAACACTATGTTGAATAGGAGTGGTGAGAGAGGGCATCCCTGTCTTGTGCCAGTTTTCAAAGGGAATTTTTCCAGTTTTTGCCCATTCAGTATGATATTAGCTGTGGGTTTGTCATAAATAGCTCTTATTATTTTGAGGTACGTTCCATCAATACCGAATTTATTGAGCGTTTTTAGCATGAAGGGCTGTTGAATTTTGTCAAAAGCCTTTTCTGCATCTATTGAGATAATCATGTGGTTCTTGTCTTTGGTTCTGTTTATATGCTGGATTACGTTTATTGATTTGCGAATGTTGAACCAGCCTTGCATCCCAGGGATGAAGCCCACTTGATCATGGTGGATAAGCTTTTTGATGTGCTGCTGAATCCGTTTGCCAGTATTTTATTGAGGATTTTTGCATCGATGTTCATCAGGGATATTGGTCTAAAATTCTCTTTTTTGTTGTGTCTCTGCCAGGCTTTGGTATCAGGATGATGTTGGCCTCATAAAATGAGTTAGGGAGGATTCCCTCTTTTTCTATTGATTGGAATAGTTTCAGAAGGAATGGTACCAGCTCCTCCTTGTACCTCTGGTAGAATTCAGCTGTGAATCCATCTGGTCCTGGACTTTTTTTGGTGGGTAGGCTATTAATTGTTGCCTCAATTTCAGAGCCTGCTATGGTCTATTCAGGGATTCAACTTCTTCCTGGTTTAGTCTTGGAAGAGTGTAAGTGTCCAGGAAATTATCCATTTCTTCTAGATTTTCTAGTTGATTTGCGTAGAGGATGTATAGTATTCTCTGATGGTTGTTTGTATTTCTGTGGGGTCGGTGGTGATATCCCCTTTATCATTTTTTATTGCGTCTATTTGATTCCTCTCTCTTTTCTTCTTTATTAGTCTTGCTAGCGGTCTGTCAATTTTGTTGATCTTTTCAAAACCAACTCCTGGATTCATTGATTTTTTGGAGGGTTTTTTGTGACTCTATCTCCTTCAGTTCTGCTCTGATCTTAGTTATTTCTTGCCTTCTGCTAGCTTTTGAATGTGTTTGCTCTTGCCTCTCTAGTTCTTTTAATTGTGATGTTAGAGTGTCAATTTTAGATCTTTCCTGCTTTCTCTTGTGGGCATTTAGTGCTATAAATTTCCCTCTACACACTGCTTTAAATGTGTCCCAGAGATTCTGGTATGTTGTATCTTTGTTCTCATTGGTTTCAAAGAACATCTTTATTTCTGCTTTCATTTCATTATGTACCCAGTAGTCATTCAGGAGCAGGTTGTTCAGTTTCCATGTAGTTGAGCGGTTTTGATTGAGTTTCTTAGTCCTGAGTTCTAGTTTGATTGCACTGTGGTCTGAGAGACAGTTTGTTATAATTTCTGTTCTTGACATTTGCTGAGGAGTGCTTTACTTCCAATTATGTGGTCATTTTGGAATAAGTGTGATGTGGTGCTGAAAGAATGTATATTCTGTTGATTTGGGGTGGAGAGTTCTATAGATGTCTATTAGGTCCGCTTGGTGCAGAGATGAGTTCAATTCCTGGATATCCTTGTTAACTTTCTGTCTCGTTGATCTGTCTAATGTTGACAGTGGAGTGTTGAAGTCTCCCATTATTATTGTATGGGAGTCTAAGTCTCTTTGTAGTCTCTAAGGACTTGCTTTATGAATCTGGGTGCTCCTGTATTGGGTGCATATATATTTAGGAGAGTTAGCTCTTCCTGTTGAATTGATCCCTTTACCATTATGTAATGGCCTTCTTTGTCTCTTTTGATCTTTGATGGTTTAAAGTCTGTTTTATCAGAGACTAGGATTGCAACCCCTGCTTTTTTTGTTCTCCATTTGCTTGGTAGATCTTCCTCCATCCCTTTATTTTGAGCCTATGTATGTCTCTGCATGTGAGATGGGTCTCCTGAATACAGCAGACTGATGGGTCTTGACTCTTTATCCAGTTTGCCAGTCTGTGTCTTTTATTGGAGCATTTAGTCCATTGACATTTAAGGTTAATATTGTTATGTGTGAACTTGATCCTGTCATTATGATATTAACTGGTTATTTTGCTGGTTAGTTGATGCAGTTTCTTCCTAGCCTCGATGGTCTTTACATTTTGGCATGTTTTTGCAATGGCTGGTACCGGTTGTTCCTTTCCATGTTTAGGGCTTCCTTCAGGGTCTCTTGTAAGGCAGGCCTGGTGGTGACAAAATCTCTAAGCATTTGCTTATCTGTAAGGATTTTATTTCTCCTTCACTGATGAAACTTAGTTTGGCTGGATATGAAATTCTGGGTTGAAAATTCTTTTCTTTAAGAATGTTGAATATTGGCCCCCACTCTCTTCTGGCTTGGAGAGTTTCTGCTGAGAGATCTGCTGTTAGTCTGATGGGCTTCCCTTTGTGGTAACCCGACCTTTCTCTCTGGCTGCCCTTAAGATTTTTCCTTCATTTCAACTTTGGTGAATCTGGCAATTTGTGTCTTGGAGTTGCTCTTCTGGAGGAGTATCTTTGTGGCGTTCTCTGTATTTTGAATTTGAATGTTGGCCTGCCTACTAGGTTGGGGAAGTTCTCCTGGATGATATCCTGAAGAGTGTTTTCCAACTTGGTTCCATTTTCCCCCTCACTTTCAGGCACCCCAATCAGACGTAGATTTGGTCTTTTTACATAATCCCATACTTCTTGCAGGCTTTGTTCATTTCTTTTTCTTCTTTTTTCTTTTGGTTTCTCTTCTCGCTTCATTTCATTCATTTGATCCTCAATCGCTGATACTCTTTCTTCCAGTTGATCGAGTCGTTACTGAAGCTTGTGCATTTGTCACGTATTTCTCGTGTCATGGTTTTCATCTCTGTCATTTCGTTTATGATCTTCTCTGCATTAATTAGTCTAGCTGTCAATTCTTCCACTCTTTTTTCAAGATTTTTAGTTTCTTTGCGCTGGGTACATAATTCCTCCTTTAGCTCTGAGAGGTTTTGGACTGAAGCCTTCTTCTCTCATCTCGTCAAAGTCATTCTCTGACCAGCTTTGATCCGTTGCTGGCGGGGCTGCGCTCCTTTGCAGGGGGAGATGCGCTCTTATTTTTTGAATTTCCAGCTTTTCTGCCCTGCTTCTTCCCCATCTTTGTGGTTTTATCTCTCTCTGGTCTTTGATGATGGTGACTTACTGATGGGGTTTTGGTATAGGTGTCCTTCCTGTTTGATAGTTTTCCTCTGACAGTCAGAAGGACTGTCTGTTGGTCTGTTGGAGATTGCTTGAGGTCCACTCCAGACCCTGTTTGCCTGGGTATCAGCCAGAGGTTGCCGAAGATAGAATATTGCTGAACAGCGAGTGTACCTGTCTGATTCTTCCTTTGGAAGTTCCTCTCAGAGGTGACTCCTCCTGTGAGGTGTGGGGTGTCAGACTGCCCCTAGTGGGGATGTCTCCCAGTAGGCTACTCAGGGGTCAGGGACCCACCTGAGCAGGCAGTCTGTCCGTTCTCAGATCTCAACCTCCGCGTTAGGAGATCCACGGCTCTCCCCAAAGCTGTCAGACAGAGTCGTTCGCGTCTGCACCGGCCCCGCTGCTTCCCCTATTGGACTGCAGCTGTGCTGTCCGCAGAGGTGGAGTCTACAGAGACAGGCAGGCTTCCTTGAGCTGCTGTGAGCTCCACCCAGTTCGAGCTTCCCAGCGGCTTTGTTTACCTACTTAAGCCTCAGCAATGGCGGTCGCCCCTCCCCCAGCCTCGCTGCTGCCTTGCCGATTGATCGAGGCAGACTGCTGTGTTAGCAGTGAGGGAGGCTCCGTGGGCGTGGGACCCTCCCGGCCACGTGTGGGATATATTCTCCTGGTGTGCCTGTTTCCTTAAAGCGCAGTATTGGGGTGGGAGTTACCCATTTTCCAGGTGTTGTGTGTCTCAGTTCCCCTGGCTAGGAAAACGGATTCCTTCCCCCTTGTGCTTCCAGGTGAGGCGATGCCTCGCCCTGCTTCAGCTCACGCTGGTCAGGCTGCAGCAGCTGACCAGCACCGATTGTCCAGCACCCCTAGAGAGATGACCCCAGTACCTCAGTTGAAAATGCAGAAATCACCGGTGTTCTGTGTCGCTCGCGCTGGGAGTTGGAGACTGGAGCTGTTCCTATTCGGCCCTCTTGCTCCGCCCCTTTGGAAACTGATTCTTACCTAGAGTCTCAAGAAAGAAACAGAGCCCTGCTGACGTTTGGATTTTAGCCCAGTGAAACCCACATCAGACTTCTGACATCCAGAACTATAACATAATAATTTTTTTTTGTTTTAAGCCACTAAGTTTGTGGTAAATTGTTAGAGAAGCAATAGGAAACTCTATTAATCAGGGTTCTCCAGAGAAACAAAACCAATAGGGTGTATGTGTGTGTGTGTGTGTGTGTGTGTGTGTTTGTGTGTAAAAATGTATTAGAAATTGGCTGACATGATTCTGGAGGCTGAGAAGTCCAAAGATCTGCAGTCAGCAAGTTAAAGACCCAGGAGAGCCAATGATGTAGTTACAGTCTGAGTCCAATGGCCAGAGAACCAGGAGAACTGATAATACAAGTTCCAGTTCAAAAGCTAGTAGGCTTGAGACTCAGAAAGAACCAGTGTTTCAGTTCAAGTCTGAATGCAGGAAAAGACTGATGTCCTGGCTCAAGGCAGTCAGGCAGGAGAAATTCCCTCTTAGTAATGGGAGAGTCGGCCTTTTTGTTTATTCAGGCCTTCAGCTGATTGGATGAGGCCCACCCACATTAGAGAGGGCAATTGCTTTACTCAGTCTACCCATTCAAATGTTAGTCTCATCTAAAAACACCCTGACAGACACACCTAAAATAATATTTCACTAGATATTTAATCTGGGCACCTTGCAGCCTAGTCAAGTCAACATGTAAAATTAACCATCAGAGAAACTAAAACAGGGATTTATTTAGTTAGGGAGATCAGAGATAGCCTCTAACATGAGATGACATCTGAACAAAGAACTGAATAAAATGTGAGCGAGAGCCATGTGTATAGCACGTTTAAAAAGAAAAGACATTTTAGGCAGAGAAAACAGCAAGTGCAAAATCCCTGAGGTAGGAGGATTCTCAGAATATTAGAGAGGCAGCAACAAGGCCAATGTGGAGGTAAGAGTGGTAAGAAGAATAGGAGATTAAGGTGAGGAATTAGATAGACATGGGGTGGGAGAGAAGACTGTGTAGGACCCTTTAAGCAATTATAAGGATATTTGTGTTTACTACCAGTAAGATGGGAAAGCCACTAGAAAGTTTTGGGCAGAGGGGTGATGTGATCAGACTTACTTTTTAAAAAAGATCACAGCTAAAGAATAGACAATTTGGAGATAAGAGTAAAAGCAGGGAGACCAGTAAAGACGCTATTGTGTTATGTAATATTAGGTATCAACTCGACTGGATTGAGGGATGCCTAGATATCTGGTAAAGTATTGTTTCTGGGTGTGTCTGTAAGGGTGTTGCCAGGGGAGATTGACACTTGCGTCAGTGGACTGGGAGAGGAAGACACCTTCAGTGTTGGGGGGGGCACCATCCAGTTGGCTGCCAGTACTGCTGGAACAAAGCAGGCGGAAGAAGGGGGATAAAAGCAGCTTGTTTACTGAGTCTGCTTGTTCTCTTGCTTCCCATGCTATGCCCGATGCTTGGCTTCCTTTCCTCCTGCCCTGGGACATCAGACTCCTGGTTCTTTGGCCTTTGGACTCTAGAACTTGCACCAGCAGCTTCCCAGGGGGCTCTTGGCCCTTTGGCCTTAGGCTGAGGGCTGCACTGTCAGCTTCTCTGGTTTTGAGGCTTTCAGACTTAGACTGAGCCATGCTACTGGCTTCTCTCTTTCCCCACCTTGCAGATAGCCTATTGTGGGACTTCACCTTGTAACTGTGTGAGCCAATTTTCCCTAATGTGCTCCCCCGTGTGTGGGGGGAGCATATATACACACACAAGGGAGCATATGTATGTGTGTATACACATACACACATATACACAGGGGAGTACGTGTGTGTATGTGTATGTATCTCCTGTTGTTTCTGTCCCTCTGGAGAACCTTGACTAATACAACTATTAAAGTAATAAGTGAGAGATGATGGTGGCTTGGCTTGCGTCAGAATGGTACCAGAGGAAGTGATGAGAAGTGGTAGGATTCTTGCTAAGTTTCTAATGTCACATCAACAGGGTTTCTTAATGAAGTGTGTAGGAGAAAGGAATCAGATAACTTCAACGTTTTTGGCTTGAGCAACTGGATTAATGAAGCTGCCTGAAACTGAGAATGTTGAGGAGAACCTGGCTTAAGGAAGAAAACAAGGGTTGGGAGTTTTGCACATGGTATGGTAAGCTTGAGATACCTGTAATACACAGATGGAGTTGCTGAGTATGAGTATGAATATGAGTATGATGCATGAGTGTCAAACTCAGAGGAGAGGTTGAGCTACAGATTCAAATTTAGTTTTGACATTGGATGAGATCAACTCAACGGTGAGTGTAGATAAATAAAATAATTAAATAGTTATTTAAAATTTATAAAGAAAGGAGGAAATAGCTTGCCACAAGCATTAGAATAGATAGCTGATGTGGAATCTCAGACTCTTGAACATATACAGTCATGCGCCACATAATGATATTTTGGTTAAACAGATCACATATATGATGGTAGCTTCCGAAGACTACAATGGAGCTGAAAAATTCCTATTGCCTAGTGGCATTGTAGCCATCTAACATTGTGGCATGACACATTACCTGCCATTGTGTTATAATTGCCTACAATACTGAGTACAGTCACATGCTGTACAGGTTTGTAGCCTAGGAGTGATAGGCTATATTACATAGCCTAGGTGTGTACTAGGCTATACCACCTAGGTTTGTATAAGTATACTCTATGATGTTTGCACAATAACACAATTGTCTAACGACCCATTTCCCAGAACATATCATCATTAAGCAATGCAAAACTATATTGTCATTTTCTGAAAAAGTGAGGGATTGAAATGGATAACTCCTTAAGCTTACTTTCAGGCCTGTATATGTCCTTAATATTGAGTGGCTGAATGCCTACAACAAGAATAGCAAATAATATTTACTGATCTGATAAGACGTGCCAGGCATAAGATCTAATTGTTCTTACATGTATTCACTCACTTAACTGTCACAGCAGCCCTATGAAATGGGTATTGTTATTTCTTTATTTTGCATGAAGAGATCAATTTGTACTTTAATCAAAAAATCTCTCTAAACTTATAATTCTGTCTTGTGATATATTTTATGGTTCTCACATTAGTTTCTCATACATTGTCTTTTTTGTTCTTCCCAGGAATCTTATGAAATGGATAGGAAAGGTAGTAGCACAGTTTTATAGATAAGGCAAGTGAGCATCAACAAGGTTGTGATTTATCCAGTGTCACAAATTAGTGAAGAACGTAGTTCGCACTTAAACCCGGTTCTGATTCCAAGCCAGCCTTACCTATAACTTCCATACAAACTTGCTCTAAGACAGCACTGTCCAATAGAGGTCTCTGTGATGATGGAAATGGAAATTTTCTAATCTGTGCTGTTCACTATGGTAGCCACTCAGCACATGTGGCTACTGAACACTTGAAATGTGGCTAACAAAACTAAGCAAATATTTTTTTATTTAATTTTAATTAAAGTTAAATGAACATAGCCAGATGTGACTAGTGGCTGCCATGTTGGACATTGCAGCTGGAGAATATGAATAATCATTAGCAAATGAAGATTATATGAAAATGTTACTAAGGAATTCCACATCTCTTTGTGTCAAATAGACCCTGATGAATTTTTCCAACTGTTTCAAGAAGTGTTAATCCTGTATGTACTATTTCAAAATACAGAAAAGGATGCTGTGCTGTCTAGCTTGATGAGACAAATAAGGTTTGATCCCCAAACCCCAAAATAACTTTACCACAAATGAAAATTTCAGGCTGATCATAACTTATGAACATCAGTCATTCTAAATAGACTTGGCAAACCACACATTGCAAGTATTCCACATGATCATCAAGTAGAAATTTCAACTTAAAATTGTTATAACAGAGTGGTTATTTAAAATATATAATAAATATATTTATTAAAATAAATTTAGCTATATAGAAAAAAAACACCAAAAGGACAAATAATGTATGACACACGTAAAAGTTAGAGTAGGTAAACAATCTAAATGGTCACCTCTGTTTAATATCCAAATTTTACTTGACAGTTTACAAATTAAAACAAATGCTTACTCCAGGACCCTCAGTAGTTGTGATAGGCAGTCTCCATGCATTTGTGTTTTCCCTTCCCCTTAAGTGTAGACTGGATTTAGTGACTCTCTTCTGACAAACAGAATTTTGCAAAAATGATGAGATGTCACTTAGATTAGGTTACAAAAAGACTCTGGCTTCTGTCTAGCTTACCTTTTCTTGCATGTTCAGCGTTAAGAACTGAGGAACTGAGGATGGCCTCTGACCAACAGCTAGCAAGAAGCTGAGACCCTTGGTCCGGTAGCTCACAAGGTTGTTGAATTCCTCCAATAACCACATAAGTGAGCTTGGAAGCAGATCCTCCCTCAGTATAACCTTCAGATGAGACCAGAGCCCCAGCCAACACCTTGATTGCCAGATTGTAAGAGGTCTTGAATCCTTGAGGCAGAGACACTCAGCTAAGCCTCACCTAGTTTCTTGACCTGCAGAAACTGAAATGATAAATGCTTATTGTTTAAAGCCATTCAGTTTTAGTGTAATTTGTTACACAGAAATAAAAACTAATATACTAGGGAAATCAAAGATGCACTGGCTTTGCTTCAGCCTCATTAGGGGGCTTCCTTTCAAGTAGGGGAGAATGCATGAGGTGATACACAAAGTAGATCCTGAAGTAGAAAAAAATGCATTGCCTGTGCAGCTATCAAAAGTACATTTTAAGGTATTATTATGTACCATTCAAATGCAAAAAATGACAGGGCTGTTGTCAGCATATTGCTGAAATATACTTTGCATATTGCTGAAAGCTCCAAATCGGTCCTTGCTGACAAGGGATCTGGCAAAAATAATATTACAAAATTTTTCTTACCCTTGATGTGGTGATGATTCCTTTTTGGCAAGATATCCTAAGAAAATACCCAAAGTATATGTGGTTTTAGAGGGAAAATTTAAAAATATGACTAATGCTGCATTATAAATAATAGCAAACAATAGGAACATTTCAAATACCTAACAGTGGATTAAAGATGTACATCCGATGCAGCAACTTAATGGAATACAGTAGAGTATCATATTGTCTAGGATTAAACCCAAAATGGAATAGCTTAAATAAGACTTTTTTTTTCCTCAAATAATAGAAGTTTGGAGATAGATCCTCTAAGACTTGGCTGTATGGTAAAATCAGAGACTCAGGCTCCTTCTAGCTTGTTGCTTTGTTATCTTTAAAATGTTACCTCATGGTCCAATATGGCTATTTAAACTCGAGCCATCACATCCACATTTCAGCCAACAGAATATTTTAGCAGACTTCCTGAAAACCACATACAGCACTCATTCATATCTCACTGTCCAGAATCTAGTGACATGATCATATGTACCTACAAGGGAGATTCAGAAATGTCATCTTTTATTTTATTTATGTATTTATTGAGACGGAGTCTCACTCTGTCGCCCAGGCTGGAGTGCAGTGGCGCAGTCTCGGCTCACTGCAACCTTGGCCTCCTGGGTTCAAGCGATTCTCATGCCTCAGCCTCTGAAGTAGCTGGGACTACAGGCACGCGCCACCACACCCAGCTAATTTTTGTATTTTAGTAGAGGTGGGGTTTCACTCTGTTGGCCAGGCTGGTCTCAAACTCCTGACTTCAAGTGATCCACCTGCCTCAGCTTCCCAGAGTATTGGGATTACAGGAGTAAGCCACTGTGCCCGGCTGCCATCTTTTAGTTAGGTACATTGCCTCCCCAATGAAATAATGTTTTGTTACTAAGGAGCAAGGGAAGAATGGATGTTGTTGTAGGAAAATAGATTTTGCCACAAGCTGCTGCTTATAATTATGTCTATGAATTGAGTTGATAAATGGAGATATGCTTAACTGACTCTTGGCATTTATGAGGGAGTGTCATCAGAGATCTTAAAAATTCTAGAACTGTAAAAGTGAGAATGTTGATTTAAGTGCCTGCTATGTTCTGGATTCATTTCTGTTGAGTTATATATTTCCTATGCTTTGTCTCACAACACAAGTTAATCCCTTTCAATTTTGTTAAGTTTCCTTGATAACTGTTTTTCACAAAGAATTCTTTTTCTCACTTGATAAGAGTGCTGCCTATGTAACAACAAGTACAGAGAAAAAAAAAAAGATTAGGGATGCTGGTTATTTCTAAGAGGGGAGGGTGACTTGCTTTTGTATAATTCAAATTTGTACCAGAGGAAAATGACCAGTTACTAAGTCTTAGACTTTCAGGGAGTTGAAAATACTAATTACACCTAAGTGTATACACTGAAAAAGATCAAAAGATAACTTGCATAATTATTTTTAAAAGCCGTTATTAAGTTGCTAACTTATTTATAGTTTTATTAAAAAACAATTCTGTTTCCTCAACTCTCATTCATTCCTCTACCTACTCCATTCTGGCTTCTGTCCTCACCATTCCACCAAAATAGCTCTTGTTAAGATCACCAATGACATCCATACCATGAAATTCAATGGACACGTTTTGGTATTCATCTTCTTTGACTATTAAAGCAATATCTGGCTCTGGTGAGCATTCACTTTTTCTTTTTTTTTAATTTTTTTTTAATACTTTGTAGGGTACATGTGCACAACATGCAAGTTTGTCACATATGTATATATGTGCATTGTTGGTATGTTGTACTCATTAATTTGTCATTTATATTAGGTAATTCTCCTAATGCTATCCCTCCCCCATTCCCCCAATCCACGAAAGGCCCCAGTGTATTATGTTCCCCACCCTGTGTCCAAGTGTTCTCATTATTCATTTCCCACCTATGAGTGAGAACATGTGGTGTTTGGTTTGTGTATGATCAGAATGATTTACAGCTTCATCCATGTCCCTGCAAAGGACATAAACTCATCCTTGTTTGTGGCTGCATAGTATTCCAGGGTGTATATGTGTGACATTTTCTTAATGCAGTCTATCATTGATGGACATTTGGGTTGGTTCCAAGTCTTTGCTATTGTGAATAGTGCCACAATAAACATACGTGTGCATGTGTCTTTATAGTAGCATGATTTATAATCCTTTGTGTATATACCCAGTAATGGAATTGCAGGGTCAAATGGTATTTCTAGTTGTAGATCCTTGAGGAATCACCACACACAGTGGTTGAACTAGTTTACACTCCCACCAACAGTGTAAAAGCATTCCTATTTCTCCACATCCTCTCCAGCACCTGTTGTTTCCTGACTTTTTAATGATTGCCATTCTAACTGGTGTGAGATGGTATCTCATTGTGGTTTTAATTTGCATTTCTCTGATGACCAGTGATGATGAACTTTTTTTATGTTTATTTGCCATGTAAATGTCTTCTTCAAGTATCTGTTCAGATCCTTTGCCCACTTTTTGATGGGGTTGTTTGATTTTTTCTTGTAAATTTGTTTAAGTTCTTTGTAGATTCTGTATATTAGCCCTTTGTCAAATGGGTAGATTGCAAAAACTTTCTCCCATTCTGTAGGTTGCCTGTTCACTCTGATGGCAGTTTCTTTTGCTGTGCAGAAGCTCTTCAGTTTAATTAGATCTCATTTGTGGCTTTTGTTCTTTTGTTGCCGTTGCTTTTGGTGTTTTACTCATGAAGTCCTTGCCCATGCCTATGTCCTGAATGGTATTGCCTGGGTTTTCTTCCAGGGTTTTTATGGTTTCAGGTCTAACATTTAAGTCTTTAATCCATCTTAAATTAATTTTTGTATAAGGTGTAAGGAAGGGATTCAGTTTCAGCTTTCTACATATGGCTAGCCAGTTTTCCCAGCAGCATTTATTAAATAGGGAATCCTTTCCCCATTTATTGTTTTTGTCAGGTTTGTCAAATATCAGATGGTTGTAGATGTGTGGTGTTATTTCTGAGGCCTCTGTTCTGTCCCATTGGTCTCTATCTCTGTTTTGGTACCAGTACCATGATGTTTTGGTTACTATAGCCTTGTAATATAGTTTGAAGTCGGGTAGCATGATGCCTCCAGCTCTGTTCTTGTTGCATAGGATTGTCTTGACAATGTGGGCTCTTTTTTGGTTCCATATGAAATTTAAAATAGTTGTTTCCAGTTCTATGAAGAAAGTCATTGGCAGCTTGATGGGGATGGCTTTGAATCCACAAATTACCTTGGGCAATATGGCCGTTTTCATAATATTGATTCTTCCTATCCATGAGCATGGATTCTTCCTATCCATGAGCATGGAATGTTCTTCCATTTGTTCGTGTCCTCTTTTATTTTGTCAAGCAGTGGTTTGTAGTTCTCTTTGAAGAGGTCCTTCACTTCCCTTATAAGTTGGATTCCTAGGTGTTTTATTCTCTTTGAAGCAATTGTGAATGGGAGTTCACTCATGATTTGGTTCTCTGTTTGTCTGTTACTGGTGTATAGGAATGCTTGTGATTTTTGCACATTGATTTTGTATCCTGAGACTTTGCTGAGTTGCTTATCAGCTTAAGGAGATTTTGGGCTGAGATGATGGCATTTTCTAAATATACAATCATGTCATCTACAAACAGGGACAATTTGACTTCCTCTTTTCCTAATTGAATACCCTTTATTTCTTTCTTCTGCCTAATTGCCCTGGCCAGAACTTCCAACACAGCATTGAATAGGAGTGGTGAGAGAGGGCATCCCTGTCTTGTGCCAGTTTTCAAAGGTAATGCTTACAGTTTTTGCCCATTCAGTATGATATTGGCTGTGGGTTTGTCATAAATAGCTCTTATTATTTTGAGATACATCCCATCACTACCTAGTTCATTGAGAATTTTTAGCATGAAGGGCTGTTGAATTTTCTCTAAGGCCTTTTCTGCATCTATTGAGATAATCATGTGGTTTTTGTCTTTTTTAAAATTATTATTATACTTTAAGTTCTAGGGTACATGTGCACAACGTGCAGGTTTGTAACATATGTATACTTGTGCCATGTTGGTGTGCTGCACCCATTAACTCGTCAGCACCCATCAACTCGTCATTTACATCAGGTATAACTCCCAATGCAATCCCTCCCCCCTCCCACCTCCCCATAATAGGCCCTAGTGTGTGATGTCCCCCTTCCCGAGTCCAAGTGATCTCATTGTTCAGTTCCCACCTACGAGTGAGAACATGCGGTGTTTGGTTTTCTGTTCTTGTGATAGTTTGCTGAGAATGATGGTTTCCAGCTGCATCCATGTCCCTACAAAGGACGCAAACTCATCCTTTTTTATGGCTGCATAATATTCCATGGTGTATATGTGCCACATTTTCTTAATCCAGTCTGTCACTGATGGACATTTGGGTTGGAAGGTTTTTGTCTTTGGTTCTGTTTATATGATGCATTGTTTATTGATTTGCATATGTTGAACCAGCCTTGCATCCCAGGGATGAAGCCGACTGGATCATGGTGGATAAGCTTTTTGAAGTGCTGCTGGATTTGGTTTGCCAGTATTTTATTGAGGATTTTTGGATTGATGTTCATGAGGGATATTGGACTAAAATTCTCTTTTTTTGTTGTGTCTCTGCCAGGCTTTGGTGTCAGGATGATACTGGCCTTGTAAAATGAGTTAGGGAGGATTCCCTCTTTTTCTATTGATTGGAATATTTTCAGAAGGAATGATACCAGCTCCTCTTTGTACCTCTGCTAGAGTTTGGCTGTGAATCCATCTGGTCCTGGACTTTTTTTGGTTGGTAGGCTATTAATTATTGCCTCAACTTCAGAGCCTGTTATTGGTCTATTCAGGGATTCAACTTCTTCCTGGTTTAGTCTTGGGAGGGTGTATGTGTCTGGGAATTCATCCATTTCTTCTAGATTTTCTAGTTTATGTGCACAGAGGTGTTAGTAGTATTCTCTGATGGTAGTTTGTATTTCTGTGGGATCATTTGTGATACCCCCTTTATCATTTTTTATTGCATCTATTTGATTCTTCTCTCTTTTCTTCGTTATTAGTCTTGCTAGCAGTCTATCTATTTTGTTGATCTTTTCAAAAAACCAGTTCCTGGATTCATAGATTTTTTGAAGGGATTTTTGTGTCTCTGTCTCCTTCACTTCTGCTCTTAGTTATTTCTTGCCTTCTGCTGGCTTTTGAATTTGTTTGCTTTTGCTTCTCTAGTTCTTTTAATTGTAATGTTAGGGTATTGATTTTAGATCTTTCCTGCTTTCTCTTATGGGCACTAAGTGCTATAAATTTCCCTCTACACACTGCTTTAAATGTGTCCCAGAGATTTTGGTATGTTGTGTCTTTGTTCTCATTGGTTTCAAAGAACATCTTTATTTTGGCCTTCATTTCTGTATGTACCCAGTAGTCATTCAGGAGCAGGTTGTTCAGTTTCCATGTAGTTGTGTGGTTTTAAGTGAGTTTCTTAATCCTGAGTTCTAATTTGATTGCCCTGTGGTCTGAGAGATAGTTTGTTGTGATTTCTGTTCTTTTACATTTGCTGAGGGGTACTTTACTTCCAACTGTGTGGTCAGTTTTGGAATAAATGTGATGTCTTGCTGAGAAGAATGTATATATTCTGTTAATTTGGGGTGGAGAGTTCTATAGATGTCTATTAGGTCTGCTTGGTGCTGAACTGAGTTCAGTTCCTGGATGTCCTTGTTAACCTTCTGTCTCATTGATCTGTCAAATATTGACAGTGGGGTGTTAAAGTTTCCCATTATTTTTGTTGGGAGTCTAAGTCTCTTTGTAGGTATCTAAGGACTTGCTTTATGAATCTGGGTGCTCCTGTATTGGGTGCATATATATTTAGGATAGTTAGCTCTTCTTGTTGAATTGATCCCTTTCCCATTATGTAATGGCCTTCTTTGTCTCTTTTGATCTTTGTTGGTTTAAAGTCTGTTTTATCACAGACTGGGATTGCAATCCCTACTTTTTTTTTTGCTTTCCATTTCCTTGATAGATCTTCCTCCATCCCTTTATTTTGAGCCTGTGTGTGTCTCTGCACGTGAGATGGGTCTCCTGAATACAGCACACTGATGGGTCTTTACTCTTTATCCAATTTACCAGTCTGTGTTTTCTAATTGGGGCATTTATCCCATTTACATTTAAGGTTAATATTGTTATGTGTGAATTTTATCCTATCATTATGATGTTAAGTGGTTATTTTGCCCATTAGCTGATGCAGTTTCTTCCTAGCATTGATGGTCTTTACAGTTTGGCAAGTTTTTCAGTGGCTGGTACTGCTTGTCCCTTTCCATGTTTAGTGCTTCCTTCAGGAGCTCTTGTAAGGCAGGCCAGATGGTGACAAAATCTCTCAGCATTTGCTTGTCTGTAAGGATTTTATTTCTCCTTCACTTATGAAGCTTAGTTTGGCTGGATATGAATTCTGGGTTGAAAATTCCTTTCTTTAAGAATGTTGAATATTGGCCCCCTTCTCTTCTGGTTTATAGAGTTTCTGCCGAGAGATCTGCTGTTAGTGTGATGGGCTTCCCTTTGTGGGTAACCTGACCTTTCTCTCTGGCTGCCCTTAACATTTTTTCCTTCGTTGCAACCTTGGTGAATCTGACAATTAGGTGTCTTGGGGTTGCTCTTCTCGAGAAGTTTCTTTGTGATATTCTCTGTATTTCCTGAATGTGAATGTTGGCGTGCCTTGCTAAGTTGGGCAAGTTCTCCTGGATAATATCCTGAAGAGTGTTTTCCAGCTTGGTTGCATTCTCCCCGTCACTTTCAGGTACACCAGTCAAATGTAGATTTGGTCTTTTCACATAGTCCCATATTTCTTGCAGGTTTTGTTCATTTCTTTTTACTCTTTTTTCTCTAAACTTCTCTTCTCACTTCATTTCATTAATTTGATCTTCAGTCATTCATACCCTTTCTTCCACTTGGTTGAATCAGCTACTGAAGCTTGTGTATGCATCATGTAGTTCTTGTGCCATGGTTTTCAGTTCCATCTGGTCATTTAAGGTCTTCTGTACACTGTTTATTCTAGTTAGCCATTGTCTAACCTTTTCTCAAGGTTTTTAGCTTCCCTGCGATGGGTTTGGACATCTTCCTTTAGCTCAGAGAAGTTTGTTATTACGACCTTCTGAAGCCTACTTCTGTCAACTTGTCAAAGTCATTCTCAGTCCAGCTTTCTTCTGTTGCTGCCAAAGAGCTGCTATTCTTTGGAGGAGAAGAGGTGCTCTGGTTTTTAGAATTTTCAGTTTTTCTGCTCTGATTTCTCCCCATCTTTGTGGTTGTATCTACCTTTGGTCTTTGATGATGGTGACCTACAGATAGGGTATTGGTATGGATGACCTTTTTGTTGATGTTGATGCTATTCCTTTCTGTTTATTAGTTTTCCTTCCAACAGTCAGGTCCCTCTGCTGCAGGTCTGTTGGAGTTTGCTGGAGGTCCATTCCAGACCCTGTTTGCCTGAGTATCACCCGTGGAGGCTGAAGAACAGCAAATATTGCTGCCTGATCCTTCCTCTGGAAGCTTTGTCCGAGAGGGGCACCTGGTTGTATGAAGTGTCTGTCAGCTCCTACTGGGAGGTGTCTCCCAGTTAGGCTACACGGGGGTCAGGGACCCACTTGAGGAGGCAGTCTGTCCATTCTCAGAGCTCAAACACTGTGCTGGGATAACCACTGCTCTCTTCAGAGCTGTCAGACAGGGACGTTTAAGTCTGCGGAAGTTTCTGCTGCCTTTTGTTCAGCTATGCCCTGCCCCCAGAGGTGGAGTGTACAGAGGCAGGCAGGCCTCATTGTGCTGCCATGGGCTCCACCCAGTTCCAGCTTCCCAGCCACTTTGTTTACCTACTCAAGCTTCAGCAATGGCGGATGTCCCTCCCCCAGCCAGGCTGCCACCTCACAGTTCCATCTTGGACTGCTGCACTAGCAGTGAGCAAGGCTCCGTGGGTAAGGAGCTGGTAAGCCAGGTGTAGGAAATAATCTCCTCATGTGCTGTTTGTTAAGACCGTTGAAAAAGCATGGTATTAAGGTGGGAGTGTCCCAATTTTCCCAGTACAGTCTGTCACGGTTTCCCTTGGCTAGGAAAGGGAAATCCCCCGACCCCTTGTGCTTCCCGATGAGCTGATGCCCCGTCCTGTTTTGGCTTGCTGTCCTTGGGCTGCACCCACTGTCCAACCAGTCCCAATGAGATGAGCCACGTACCTCAGTTGGAAATGCAGAAATCACCCATCTTCTGCGTTGATCACGCTGGGAGCTGCTGCAGACCGTAGCTGTTCCTGTTCAGCCAACTGAGCACTCACTTCTTTTTGGAACACTCTGTTCCCCTTCTTGATAGCATAGTTGCCCCCACCTCTTTGGCTGCTCTTGTCAGTATCCTTTGCAAAAAAGGAAAGGCCTCTCTCAGCTATACTGTTTACCTGGACAAGTTTATATGCTTCAAATTCCATTAATGCTAAGCCTTCCAAATGCCTATATGATCTCTACAACTGCCTATGTAATATGTGCAAATGCTTACATGATATCTCCACTGGGATTATCTTCAAGGCACCTCAGATTTTCCAAGTCTGGAAACAAATCCATGATCATTCCCTAGAATGTTAATATCAAGTGATCATACAGGTTTACCATTAGGAACAGAGTCTAGCAGGGGCTTTGTTAATGTGCATTAGGAGGCTGAATTAATTAATTAAAGGTATATTATACCTTTATGCAATGCTGAAGAAGGAGAGCATGGAATGTAGATGAGGTACATTACTAATGATTTGTTTTGATGTTCCTACCAGTTTGATAGGATGGGGCATGGGATGGGGTGCTATTTTATTTAAAGAAAATAAAAGATATATGACATTTCTTACGTATCTAACTTTGTGGAATAAGATTCATACCTGTGACATAATTATACATTCATTTAATGTGATTATTTGATTAAAATCTATCTCTTACATTTATCTGTGTGCTTGATAAGTACAGGAATTGTGCCTGTTTGCTTACTGTTGTATCTTTAGTACTAACATAGTGCCTAGCAAGTAGTAGGCTTTCAATAATGTTCAACGCACAATTAGTGGTCTGTATATTCTGCTGTGTATTCTATTGTGCACTCAAGTGTAGTCTGATTTACCCTTATTCCTTATCCAATATATATGCCTCCATGACTTTAAAAAGTGAAATTAGACAAACCTGGCCAGAGAATAAGTAATACCAGACATATTCTCAGACTACTTTGTGAAGCATGGGGGATGCTGAACCTGTAGGGAGAAACAGAACCTATTCATTTAGAAGAGCCATTTGTTGCCTAATCTTGTTCTTTTGCAGTTTGTCATTCTCAGTTTTGGTTCTGTCCTGGTTTTTGTGTTCTGTCAGATAGTCAGTTTCAAAAAATTATGTCCAAAATCAGAACAAAAAATATGACAGATGGAAGTTGTCGAGGCTTGGCCCTAGTAATGCATAAACATTTGACTGAGTGAGGATTGGAGGGCTATTAAAACAAGGATTATATGGTTTACTCATTGATAACCTCAGCAAAGTGACTAGAAAAACTGGAGGCACTTATGAAGTACAGGAGGAAAGCAGAGAATAGACTGAGTACCTGTTAGAAACAGCTGTCCCAATAGACAGCAGTCAGGAAAGGGCTGGGGCCGGGAAATATGTTGTGATAGACTGGCTCCTTATGTCTTTTGGAGTAGGCCATGGCTTACTCTTTTTTTAAAAAAGCACCTGCTTTAAAGTTCATATGGAACCAAAAAAGAGCCCGCATTGCCAAGACAATCCTAGGTCAAAAGGACAAAGCTGGAGGCGTCACGCTACCTGACTTCAAACTATACTACAAGGCTACAGTAACCAAAACAGCATGGTACTGGTACCACAACAGAGAAATAGACCAGTGGAACAGAACAGAGTCCTCAGAAATAATACCACACATCTACAGCCATCTGATCTTTGACAAACCTGACAAAAACAAGAAATGGGGAAAGGATTCCCTATTTAATAAATGGTGCTGGGAAAATTGGCTAGCCACAAGTAGAAAGCTGAAAGTGGATCCTTTCCTTACCCCTTATACGAAAATTAATTCAAGATGGATTAGAGACTTAAATGTTAGACCTAATACCATAAAAACCCTAGAAGAAAATCTAGGTAGTACCATTCAGGACATAGGCATGGGCAAGGACTTCATGTCTAAAACACCAAAAGCAACGGCAGCAAAAGCCAATTGACACATGGGATCTCATTAAACTAAAGAGCTTTTGCACAGCAAAAGAAACTACCATCAGAGTGAACAGGCAACCTACAGAATGGGAGAAAATTTTTGCAACCTACTCATCTGACAAAGGGCTAATATCCAGAATCTACAAGAACTCAAACAAATATACAAGAAAAAAACAAACAACCCCATCAAAAAGTGGGCAAAGGATATGAACAGACATTTCTCAAAAGAAGACATCCATACAGCCAACAGACACATGAAAAAATGCTCGTCATCACTCGCCATCAGAGAAATGCAAATCAAAACCACAATGAGATACCATCTCACACCAGTTAGAATGGCATTCATTAAGAAGTCAGGAAACAATAGATGTTGGAGAGGATGTGGAGAAATAGGAACACTTTTACACTGTTGGTGGGATTGTAAACTAGTTCAACCATTATGGAAAACAGTATGGCGATTCCTCAAGGATCTAGAACTAGATGTACCATATGACCCAGCCATCCCACTACTGGTATATACCCAAAGGATTATAAATAGTCTACTACAAAGACACATGCACACGTATGTTTATTGCGGCACTATTCACAATAGCAAAGACTTGGAATCAACCCAAATGTCCATCTGTGACAGACTGGATTAAGAAAATGTGGCACATGTACACCATGGAATACTATGCAGCCATCAAAAAGGATGAGTTTGCGTCCTTTGTAGGGACATGGATGCAGCTGGAACCATCATTCTTAGCAAACTATCACAAGAAGAGAAAACCAAACACCGCATGTTCTCACTCATAGGTGGGAACTGAACAATGAGATCACTTGGACTCGGGAAGGGGAACATCACACACTGGGGCCTATCATGGGGAGGGGGGAGGAGGGAGGGATTGCATTGGGGAGTTATACATGATATAAACGTTATGCACATGTACCCTAGAACTTAAAGTATAATAAATAAAAAAAAAAAAAAAAAAAAAGCACCAGGATCTCTCTCTGTTAACATTACTTCGCATTTCAAGGCTTCCAACTGATCTTACAGATAAGTCACCTGTTCTGATCTGGGCCTTCTTTTGGTCCTGTGCTATCCCTTTGGGCTTGCTCAGACAGAGGGAGGTGCTGATGGTCCCAGCTCTTGGATGTTGTGCAGTCCTGGACATTCTGACCAAGTGCTTTGTGCTTTGTGAACCCAGAAAATCTGAGACAGGTCTCAGTTAACTTAGAAAGTTTATTTTGCCAAGGTTGAGGATATACCCGTGACACAGCCTCAGGGAATCCTGAGGCATGTGCCTAAGGTGGTTGGGACACAGCTTGGTTTTCTACACTTTAGGGAGACATGAGACATCAGTCAGTATATGTAAGAAGTATATTAATTTGGTCTGGAAAGGTGGGACATCTTGAAGCAATGGTAGAAAGACTGGAAGCTGGGAGGGTGCTTCCAGATCACAGTTGAGACACAAATGGTTGCATTCTTTTGAGTTTCTGATTAGCCTTTCCAAAGGAAACAACCAGATATGCATTTATCTCAGTGAGCAGAGGAGTGACTTTGGATAGAATGGGAGGCGAGTTTGCCCTAAGAAGTTTTCCAGCTTGAATTTTCCTTAGTGATTTGGGGGGTGCAAGATACTATACTTTCACAGCTTCCGCTGAGGATTGTCCTTTAAGTCCTTTCAGCAAGAATGGAGAAACCTTGTGGCCATTCAAGGGCCAGGTAAATATCACCTGAGAACCTAAGAAAATGCATTTCTGTGTCAGTTCCCAAGCTCAGTGTGCCACTTGGAGGGCCAAGGCATCATGGTTTCAAATTCCAACATTGCTACTTATATGCTATGGGATTCTGCCTAAATCTTTAGATCTCTCTGCAGTTCAGTAAAACACTTTTCTATATATTTTTTTCTGGATCCCTAATGACCATGTTCCACTCCCTTTTAGATACTTTTCAATGTGTCTGGGAAGGTATATAGGGATCAATATTTGGTGTGTATCTGCATGTAAGAGAGGTCTATAATCCCTTTAGCAAATGCACACAAACACACTCACACACACGTTTATAATAACTGCACAGTAATTATAGAATTACTGTAGTATGTTCAGTAATATCCTGAGGCAAAGTGTTTTAAAAGGCTGTCATCTAATTGACCAAGGAAGTGATTTCCTCTATTCCATTCCCACTGTCTTGGAACCAGGGACCAGCTTTGTCATGGGCATCCGTGTGAAGAGACTACCAAACAGGCTTTGTGTGAGCAACATGGCTTATTTCACCTGGGTGCAGGCAGGCTGAGTCCAGAAAGAGAGTCAGTGAAGGGAGATAGGGGTGGGGCCGTTTTATAGGATTTGGGTAGGTAAAGGAAAATTACAGTCAAAGGGGGTTGTTCTCTGGTGGGCAGGGTTGGGGGGGTCACAAGGTGCTCAGTGGGGGAGCTTTTGAGCCAGGATGAGTTAGGAAAAGGAATTTCACAAGGTAATGTCATCAGTTAAGGCAGGAAGAGTCCATTTTCACTTCTTTTGTGGTGGAATGTCGTCAGTTAAGGCAGCAACCAGCCATCTGGATGTGTATGTGCAGGTCACAGGGGATATTATGGCTTAGCTTTGGCTCAGAGGCCTGACAAGCTTCTCACTGCCAAATAGAAAGATCTAGAAAAGCAACTGGAGTGTGGGCTGAGAGAGTGGCGATCAGTCAAGAGTCAATGTGATTGCCATGTAACATTTCTCATTCCAGACACAAATTCTGTGGATTATGCCTTATGTGTGGAGAATGGTGATCTGGCCTTAGCCTGACTCCCCTGGGCAAACAATACAAGGCTCCCATCTGGAAACCTTGACAGGTTGCTTCAATGGGGCTGTGCTGGGTAATTTAAGTAGGAGCAGTGATGGGAGGAGAACTAACATTATTTCATAAGCAAATATGTGATTTCATTTTACTTCACAACAATCCTATGATATAGGGATCTAAAATATCTCCCATTTTAAAGATGAGAAAATAGAAGCTCAGAGAGGCAGAGTAACTCGCACCAGGTCACAGAGCCATGAAGTGAAATTCCAAACCATATCCTTCCAAATCCAAAACCTGCGTTATTTCTCTCATGCTATTGGCATAAAAATGTAGGAAGGAAAATGGTTAAGAACAGTGACTCTGGGGATGGATTGCCTAAGGCTGAATAGATGTGTGATGTTGGCAAGTGACTTCACATCTCTTGGTTTTAGCCTCATCTTAAAATGGAGACAATAACAGTACCTACTTCCTAGGGTAATTTGAGGATTAAAAGAGTTAACACAAGAAAAGTACTTCCAGTGCCTAGAGTAAATATGAAAGCTATTTATTATCATCCCACAGTGCTTTGGAGCTCCATCCGTCAGAGTATGCTGGTAGCACAGGGCTCTCACATTCCTGGCTCTTGCCCTCACATCTATAGCCTGGGGCCTCTTTAGCAGGGATTGTCTACTGCTAAAAGAAATAAGGCATTTTCCTGGTAGCCTGCAGTGAAACTTTTATTGAAGTATCAGCTTATCTAATTGGCTTTTAGTATTACTCAGTTCAGCTTCTCAAGAGAAGAAGTTTTTAGTGCTGTGGGGTCGCTCCCACTTAAGGAGGGGCATGGTAAATAGACAATTTGTATATAAAAGCAGCTTAATTTCTTTTTACTTTTATTTTAGGTTCAGGGGTACATATGCGGGTTTGTTATATGGGTAAACTTGTGTCATAGGGGTTGGTTGTACAGATTATTTCATCACCCAGGTACTAAGCCTAGTACTCAGTAGTTACCTTTTCTGATCCTCTCCCTCCCCCAACCCTCCACCCTCAAGTAAGCCCCAGTGTCTGTTGTTCCCCTCTTTGTGTCCATGTGTTGTCATCATTTAGCTCCCACTTATACGTGAGAACATGTGGTATTTGGTTTTCTGTCCCTGCATTAGTTTGCTAAGGGTGATGGCCTCCAGTTCCACCACAGAAATTGATACACAGAAATGAACATTCTTTGAACAAAAATCTTTGTCTATCTAAATGTACCTTCTTAGTGCAGATTTCTTGAAGTGAAATGGCTGGATCAAAGGATAGAAACATTTTTAAAGCTCTTTAAATTTAGTATTAATTGCTTTCCAGGCAAATAATATCCCCACCAACACATAAGAAGGTCATGAGCCTGCCTATTCAATGACACCTCCATAAGCCATAGTGTTATTTAAAATGTTTCTTCTGAAAGAAATCATAGACAGCACAAACAAATGGAAACACATCCCATATTCATGGATAGGTAGAATCAGTATTGTGAAAATTACCATACTGCCAAAAGTAATCTACAAATTCAATGCAATCTCCATCAAAATACAACCATCATTCCTCACAAAATTAGAAAAAAAAATTCTAAAATTCACATGGAAGCAAAAAAGAGCCCACATAGCCATAGCAAGACTAAGCAAAAAGAACAAATCTGGAGGCATCATACTACCTGATTTCAAACTACACTATAAGGCCATAGTCACCAAAACAGCATGGTACTGGTATAAAAATAGGCACATAGACCAATGGAACAGAATAGAGAATCCAGAAATAAACTGAAATACTTACAGCCAACTAATCTTCGACAAAGCAAACAAAAACATAAACTGGGGAAAGGACACCCTTTTCAACAAACGGTGCTGGGATAATTTTCTAGCAACACGTAGGAGGATGAAACTGGATGCTCATCTCTCACCTTATACAAAAGCCAACTCAAGATGGATTAAGTACTCAAACCTAAGACCGGAAACTATAAAAATTCTAGAAGATAACATTGGAAAAACCCTTCAAAACATTGGCCTAGGCAAGGATTTAATGACCAAGAACCCAAATGCAAATGCAATAAAAACAAAATAAATAGCTGGGATCTAATTAAACTAGAAAGCATTTGCATGGCAAAAGGAACAGTCAGCAAAGTAGACAACTCACAGAGTAGGAGAAAATCTTCACAATCTATACATCTGACAAAGGACTCATATCCAGAATCTACAACGAACTCAAATCGGTAAGAAAAAAAGCAAACAATCCCATCAAAAAGTGGGCTAAGAACATGAATAGACAATTCTCAAAAGAAGATATGCAAATGGCCAATAAACATATGGAAAAATGCTCAACATCACTAATGATCAGGGAAATGCAAATCAGAACCACAGTGTGATACCACCTTGCTCCTGCAAGAATGGCCATGATAAAAAAATCAAAAAACACTAGATGTTGGTGTGGATGCAGTGATCAGGAACACTTCTGCACTGCTGGTGGGAACATAAACTAGTATAGCCACTATGAAAGATAGTGTGGAGATTCCCTAAAGAACTAAAAGTAGAACTACCATTTGATCCAATAATCCCACTACTGGGTATCTACCCAGAGGAAAAGAAGTCATTATTTGAAAAAGATACTTGCACACACATGTTTACAGCAGCACAATTCACAATTGCAAGATCGTAGAACCAACCCAAATGCCCATCAATCAACAAGTGGATAAAGAAACCGTGATATATGTGTGTATATATATATGATACATATATGATGGAATACTACTCAGCCATAAAAAGGAATGAATTAACAGCATTTGCAGTGACCTGGATGAGATTGGAGACTATTATTCTAAGTGAAGTAACTCAGGAATGGAAAACCAAACATTGTATGTTCTCATTGAAATGTGGGAGCTAAGCTATGAGGACACAAAGGCATAAGAATGATACAATGGACTTTGGGGACTTGGAGGGAAGAGTGATAGCGGGGTGAGGGATAAGACTACAAATATGTGCAGTGTATACTGCTCGGGTGATGGGTGCACCAAAATCTCACAAGTTAATACTAAAGAACTTACTCATGTAAACAAATACCAGTTGTACCCCAATAACTTATGGGAAGAAAATATTCTGTGGTATTTAGTTCCCTTAGTGAAAGTCAAAAGCGTGAAGTAACAACTTTAAAATGTCAACATTTATACCACACCCAAAATTATATCTTTTGCAAGTATTTAAAATTATTTTAAACATTTTTGGATGTCGACCTAAAATTGTATGAGGGCCTGTATAGTTTGCAAATTTTTTTGTAATGATTCTCATCCTTGCATTCACTTTGGAGTTTCCTGGGGAGCTTCAAAACTTATGAATGACTGGGACCCACTTCCAGAGTTTCTGATGGAATTGATATGTTTTACAGCCTGAGCACCAGAAGTTTTTATAGCTCCCCAGGTAAATCTAATAGCTAAAGTAGAGAGCTCTGGTTTTAGGGTGGGTATGTGAGCAAAAATTTGTAAAGACTATATTTTACGGAAATGCTTTTTGTTATTTCTCATCCCAACCCCATTCCTGGAGACAGTCACTGAATGTCAAGATCCTGGCCTCATTAGTCCGCTGCAGTTTCGGTCTCTAGGTGCTTCGAGTACTCCTGAACATAATTATTGAACCCCTGGACTAGGGTTTTCTCATAGTACTGCCTTTTGTTCTGAAGAGAAGCATCAAAGAAGGTCATCATCTAGGCCATTACATTTCCAAGATCTTAAGACACAATCCTTCCCTCAAGCAGAGCACTGACTGTCTTACTTCTTACTTTTCTAACACATCACCTACTACCTATCCTCAATCATGGGCTTTCTACAGTAACTGACATCCTTATATTTCCCTGGGTCCTCCCAAAAGAAATGGGATTTTTTAGTTTAATTTAATTTTTATTTTTTATTTTTTATTTTTTTATTTTATTTTTATTATTATTTTTTATTGTACTTTAAGTTCTGGGGTACATGTGCATAACATGCAGGTTTGTTACATATGTATACTTGTGCCATGTTGGTGTGCTGCACCCATCAACTCGTCAGCAACCATCAACTCGTCAGCACCCATCAACTCGTCATTTACATCAGGTACAACTCCCAATGCAATCCCTCCCCCCTCCCCCTTCCCCGTGATAGGCCCCTGTGTGATGTTCCCCTTACCGAGTCAAAGTGATCTCATTCTTCAGTTCCCACCTATGAGTGAGAACATGTGATGTTTGGTTTTCTGTTCTTGTGATAGTTTGCTGAGAATGATGGTTTCCAGCTGCATCCATGTCCCTACAAAGGACTCAAACTCATCCTTTTTGATGGCTGCATAGTATCCATGGTGTATATGTGCCACATTTTCTTAATCCAGTCTGTCACAGATGGACATTTGGGTTGATTCCAAGTCTTTGCTATTGTGAATACTGCCACAATAAACATAGGTGTGCATGTGTCTTTATAGCAGCATGATTTGTAATCCTTTGGGTATATACCCAGTAATGGGATGGCTGGGTCATATGGTACTTCTAGTTCTAGATCCCTGAGGAATCACCATACTGTTTTCCAAAATGGTTGAACTAGTTTACAATCCCACCAACAGTGTAAAAGTGTTCCTATTTCTCCACATCCTCTCCAGCACCTGTTGTTTCCTGACTTTTGAATGATTGCCATTCTAACTGGTGTGAGATGGTATCTCATTGTGGTTTTGATTTGCATTTCTCTGATGGCCAGTGATGATGAGCATTTTTTCATGTGTCTGTTGGCTGTATGAATGTCTTCTTTTGAGAAATGTCTGTTCATATCCTTTGCCCACTTCTTGATGGGGTTGTTTGTTTTTTCTTGTAAATTTGTTTGAGTTCTTTGTAGGTTCTGGATGTTAGCCCTTGTCAGATGAGTAGATTGCAAAAATTTTCTCCCAGTCTGTAGGTTGCCTGTTCACTCTGACGGTAGTTTCTTTTGCTGTGCAGAAGCTCTTTAGTTTAATTAGATCCCATTTGTCAA
Organism: Trachypithecus francoisi; assembly: GCF_009764315.1. Taxonomy (NCBI): domain Eukaryota; kingdom Metazoa; phylum Chordata; class Mammalia; order Primates; family Cercopithecidae; genus Trachypithecus; species Trachypithecus francoisi. The sequence goes on along the minus strand of NW_022681471.1, from coordinate 83,538,685 downwards.
TTCTGGTTTTTGTTGCTGTTGCTTTTGGTATTTTAGACATGCAGTCCTTGCCCATACCTATGTCCTGAATGGTATTACCTAGATATTCTTCTAGGACTTTTATGTTATTAGGTCTAACATTTATGTCTCTAATCCATCTTGAATTAATTTTCATATAAGGAGTAAGGAAAGGATCCAGTTTCAACTTTCTACTTATGGCTAGCCAATTTTCCCAGCACCATTTATTCAATAGGGAATCCTTTCCCCATTTCTTGTTTTTCTCAGGTTTGTCAAAGATCAGATGGCTGTAGATGTGTGGTATTATTTCCAAGGACTCTGTCCTGTTCCATTGGTCTATATCTCTGTTTTGGTACCAGTACCATGCTGTTTTGGTTACTGTAGCCTTGTAGTATAGTTTGAAGTGAGGTAGCGTGACGCCTCCAGCTTTGTTCTTTTGACTTACGATTGTTTTAGAAATGCCGGCTCCTTTTTGGTTCCATATGAACTTTAAAGCCGTTTTTTCCAATTCTGTGAAGAAAGTCATTGGTAGCTTTATGGGGATGGCATTGAATCTATAAATTACCTTGGGCAGTATGGCCATTTTCACGATATTGATTCTTCCTATCCATGAGCATGGTATGTTCTTCCATTTGTTTGTGTCCTCTTTGATTTCACTGAGCAGTGGTTTGTAGTTCTCCTTGAAGAGGTCCTTTCCATCCCTTGTAATTGGATTCCTAGGTATTTTATTCTCTTTGAAGCAATTGTGAATGGAAGTTCATTCCTGATTTGGCTCTCTGTTTGTCTGTTACTGGTGTATAAGAATGCTTGTGATTTTTGTGCATTGATTTTGTATCCTGAGACTTTGCTGAAGTTGCTTATCAGCTTAAGGAGATTTGGGGCTGAGACGATGGGGTTTTCTAAATATATAATCATGTCATCTGCAAACAGGGACAATTTGACTTCTTCTTTTCCTAACTGGATACCCTTGATTTATTTCTCTTGCCTGATTGCCCTAGTCAGAACTTCCAACACAGTGTTGAATAGGATTGGTGAGAGAGGGCATCCCTTTCTTGTGCCAGTTTTCAAAGGGAATTTTTCCAGTTTTTGCCCATTCAGTATGTTATTGGCTGTGGGTTTGTCATAAATAGCTCTTATATTTTGAGATACGTTTTATCAATACCAAATTTATTGAGCGTTTTTAGCATGAAGGGCTGTTGAATTTTGTCAAAGGCCTTTTCTGCATCTATTGAGACAATCATGTGGTTTTTGTCTTTGGTTCTGTTTATATGATGGATTACGTTTCTTGATTTGTGAATGTTGAACCAGCCTTGAATCCCAGGGATGAAGCCCACTTGATCATGGTGGATAAGTTTTTGATGTGCTGCTGGATCCGGTTTGCCAGTATTTTATTGAGGATTTTTGCATCGATGTTCATCAGGGATATTGTTCTAAAATTCTCTTTTTTTGTTGTGTCTCTGCCAGGCTTTGGTATCAGGATGATGTGGCCTCCTAAAATGAGTTAGGGAGGATTCCTCTTTTCTATTGATTGGAATAGTTTCAGAAGGAATGGTACCAGCTCCTCCTTGTACCTCTGGTAGAATTCAGCTGTGAATCCATCTGGTCCTGGACTTTTTTTAGTTGGTAGGCTATTAATTATTGCCTCAATTTCAGAGCCTGCTATTGGTCTATTCAGGGATTCAGCTTCTTCCTGGTTTAGTCTTGGGAGAGTGTAAGTGTCCAGGAAATTATCCATTTCTTCTAGATTTTCTAGTTTATTTGCATAGAGGTCTTTATAGTATTCTCTGATGATAGTTTGTATTTCTGTGTGGTCGGCGGTGATATCCCCATTATCATTTTTTATTGCGTCTATTTGATTCCTCTCTCTTTTCTTCTTTATTAGTCTTGCTAGTGGTCTATCAGTTTTGTTGATCTTTTCGAAAAACCAACTCCTGGATTCATTGATTTTTTGGAGGGTTTTTTGTGTCTCTATCTCCTTCAGTTCTGCTCTGATCTTAGTTATTTCTTGCCTTCTGCTATCTTTTGAATGTGTTTGTTCTTGCCTCTCTAGTTCTTTTAATTGTGATGTTAGAGTGCCAATTTTAGATCTTTCCTGCTTTCTCTTGTGGGCATTTAGTGCTATAAATTTCTCTCTACACACTGCTTTAAATGTGTCCCAGAGATTCTGGTAAGTTGTATCTTGGTTCTCATTGGTTTCAAAGAACATCTTTATTTCTGCCTTCATTTCGTTATGTACCCAGTAGTCATTCAGGAGCAGGTTGTTCAGTTTCCATGTAGTTGAGCGGTTTTGAGTGAGTTTCTTAGTCCTGAGTTCTAGTTTGATTGCACTGTGGTCTGAGAGACAGTTTGTTATAATTTCTGTTCTTTGACATTTGCTGAGGAGTGCTTTACTTCCAATTATGTGGTCAATTTTGGAATAAGTGTGATGTGGTGCTGAGAACAATGTATATTCTGTTGATTTGGGGTGGAGAGTTCTGTAGACGTCTATTGGGTCTGCTTGCTGCAGAGATGAGTTCAATTCCTGGATATCCTTGTTAACTTTCTGTCTCATTGATCTGTCTAATGTTGACAGTGGAGTGTTGAAGTCTCCCATTATTATTGTATGGGAGTCTAAGTCTCTTTGTAGGTCTCTAAGGACTTGCTTTATGAATCTGGGTGCTCCTGTATTGGGTGCATATATATTTAGGAGAGTTAGCTCTTCCTGTTGAATTGATCCCTTTACCATTATGTAATGGCCTTCTTTGTCTCTTTTGATCTTTGATGGTTTATAGTCTGTTTTATCAGAGACTAGGATTGCAACCCTTGCTTTTTTTTGTTCTCCATTTGCTTGGTAGATCTTCCTCCATCCCTTTATTTTGAGCCTATCTATGTCTCTGCATGTGAGATGGGTCTCCTGAATACAGCAGACTGATGGGTCTTGACTCTTTATCCAGTTTGCCAGTCTGTGTCTTTTAATGGGAGCATTTAGTCCATTGACATTTAAGGTTAATATTGTTATGTGTGAACTTGATCCTGTCATTATGATATTAACTGGTTATTTTGCTGGTTAGTTGATGCAGTTTCTCCTAGCCTCGATGGTCTTTACATTTTGGCATGTTTTTGCAATGGCTGGTACCTGTTGTTCCTTTCCATGTGTAGTGCTTCCTTCAGGGTCTCTTGTAAGGCAGGCCTGGTGGTGACAAAATCTCTAAGCATTTGCTTATCTGTAAAGGATTTTATTTCTCCTTCACTTATGAAACTTAGTTTGGCTGGATATGAAATTCTCGGTTGAAAATTCTTTTCTTTAAGAACGTTGACTATTGGCCCCCACTCTCTTCTGGCTTGGAGAGTTTCTGCCGAGAGATCTGCTGTTAGTCTGATGTGCTTCCCTTTTTGGGTAATCCGACCTTTCTCTCTGGCTGCCCTTAAGATTTTTTCCTTCATTTCAACTTTGGTGAATCTGGCAATTATATGTCTTGGAGTTGCTCTTCTGGAGGAGTATTTTTGTGGCGTTCTCTGTATTTCCTGAATTTGAATGTTGGCCTGCCCTACTAGGTTGGGGAAGTTCTCCTGGATGATGTCCTGAAGAGTGTTTTCCAACTTGGTTCCATTTTCCCCCTCACTTTCAGGCACCCCAATCAGACGTAGATTTGGTCTTTTTACATAATCCCATACTTCTTGCAGGCTTTGTTCATTTCTTTGTCTTCTTTTTCTTTTGGTTCTCTTCTCGCTTCATTTCATTCATTTGATCCTCAATCGCTGATACTCTTTCTTCCAGTTGATCGAGTCGGTTACTGAAGCTTGTGCATTTGTCACGTATTTCTCGTGTCATGGTTTTCATCTCTGTCATTTCGTTTATGATCTTCTCTGCATTAATTAGTCTCGCTGTCAATTCTTCCACTTTTTTTCAAGATTTTTAGTTTCTTTGCGCTGGGTACGTAATTCCTCCTTTAGCTCTGAGAAGTTTGATGGACTGAAGCCTTCTTCTCTCATCTCGTCAAAGTCATTCTCTGACCAGCTTTGATCCGTTGCTGGCGATGGGCTGCGCTCCTTTGCAGGGGGAGATGCGCTCTTATTTTTTGAATTTCCAGCTTTTCTGCCTTGCTTCTTCCCCATCTTTGTGGTTTTATCTGTCTCTGTTCTTTGATGATGGTGACGTACTGATGGGGTTTTGGTATAGGTGTCCTTCCTGTTTGATAGTTTTCCGTCTGACAGTCAGAAGGACTGTCTGTTGGTCTGTTGGAGATTGCTTGAGGTCCACTCCAGACCCTGTTTGCCTGGTATCAGCAGCAGAGTTTGCCAAAGATAGAATATTGCTGAACAGCGAGTGTACCTGTCTGATTCTTCCTTTGGAAGTTTCCTCTCAGGGGTGACTCCACCCTGTGAGGTGTGGGGTGTCAGACTGCCCCTAGTGGGGGATGTCTCCCAGCTAGGCTACTCAGGGGTCAGGGACCCACCTGAGCAGGCAGTCTGTCCGTTCTCAGATCTCAACCTCCGCGTTGGGAGATCCACGGCTCTCCCCAAAGCTGTCAGACAGAGTCGTTCGCGTCTGCACCGGCCCCCACTGCTTCCGCTATTGGACTTCAGCTGTGGGCTGTCCCCAGAGGTGGAGTCTACAGAGACAGGCAGGCTTCCTTGAGCTGCTGTGAGCTCCACCCAGTTCGAGCTTCCCAGCGGCTTTGTTTACCTACTTAAGCCTCAGCAATGGCGGGCGCCCCTCCCCCAGCCTCGCTGCTGCCTTGCGGATAGATCGCCGCAGACTGCTGAGTTAGCAGTGAGGGAGGCTCCGTGGGCGTGGGACCCTCCCAGCCAAGTGTGGGATATATTCTCCTGGTGTGCCTGTTTCCTTAAAGCGCAGTAGTGGGGTGGGAGTTACCCGATTTTCCAGGTGTTGTGTGTCTCAGTTCCCCTGGCTAGGAAAACGCATTTCCTCCCCCCTTGCGCTTCCAGGTGAGGCGATGCCTCACCCTGCTTCAGCTCTCGCTGGTCAGGCTGCAGCAGCTGACCAGCACCGATTGTCCGGCACTCCCTAGTGAGATGACCCCAGTACCTCAGTTGAAAATGCAGAAATCACCTGTCTTCTGTGTCACTCGCGCTGGGAGTTGGAGACTGGAGCTGTTCCTATTTGGCCATCTTGCTCCGCCCTTCGCAAAAACCGAGGTGCTGCTTCTTATGGCACGTTGTGTTTCCTGAGCGCTGCTTCCTCAGGCCCACCGGAGCCCCAGGATCACACACAGCAGGAAGAGGTCGGCTGGGCTTTGAACCCGGGTGTCTCTGGCTCTAAGGCTCCTTCTCCTTGTCCCCCACTCTCCTGCTCCCAGGGAATGCTGGAAGATTACAGCAGGAAACGTGAACAGAGAAGTCAGCCCAATCCAGGCAGACACTCCCCCAGGTGTTTTGAAATTCTTGTGTGCTGGAGAAATGGCTGGGGTTTCTCTCACAGCGGAGGCAAGTAATTGCAACTCTTCCCAATTATTGTACACCTTGAAGGCAAGGTCAATTAAGTCCTGTTGTGGGGTTGAGGGCCAGAATCTAATTTTTGGAGCTTTTTCTAATGTCAGGAGTGGGCTGGGTAATAAAATGCATATTGAGAAGAAGATGGCCTTCTGGCCCCTCTGGGTCTAGGGCGGTAAAGCGTCTAAGAGTTGTTGCCAAACGGGTCATGAACTGGGCTGGGTTTGTATATTTGATGAAAAAGAGCCTAAATGCTAACTGATTGGGAGAGGTTGGCTAAAGAAAAAGGGGCATTAACCTTGACTATGCCTTCAGCTTCAGCCACCTCTTTAAGGGGAAACTGTTGGGCAGGTTGGGGAGGGCTAGTCGTGGAATGAAACTGCAAACCAGACCGGGTGGGAGGAGGAGAGGTGATAGAAGGGTTATAGGGTCGGGGAGCGGAGGCTGAAGAGTTGGGACCTGGCTCGGCCTGACAAGGATAAGCCTGGGGAGGAGGGGAGAGGTCAGATGGGTCTGTAGAAAAGGAGGATTCACAGGACTCAGAGCTTGGGGTGGAGACTGAAGGAATAGAGAGGAGAGAAAGAAGAAAGATTTGGGATGAGTCTCACTGGGAGCAGAGACTAGGGAGGGACCAATGTGTAAAAGAATGTCTGGACGTCAGGCACCTCAGACCATTTGCCCATTTTATGACAAGAATTATCTAGATCTTGTAGGATGGAAAATTGAACGTGCCATTTTCTGGCTATTTGGAATCATTGTTGAGTTTGTATTGGGGCCAAGCATTGTTGCAGAAGAAAATAAGATGCTTAGGTTTTAGGTCAGTTGTGAGTGGAAGAGGTATTAAGTTTTTGAGAACATAGGCTAAGGGAGAAGAAGGAGGAAGGGAGGGTGGAAGGTTGCCCATAGTGAAGGAGGTAAGTTTAAAGAGAAAAGTAAAGACATGGAGAAGGAGGTGGTGAGCAGCCCTGGGCTGCAATGTGGGTGAGCAGCCAAAGCAGACGTCCCCGCAATTGACTTGCCACCAAAGGAATGTGGGTGAATAACCAAGGCAGGTGTCCCCATGGTGATCAGACACCAATGGAATGTGGGTGAATAATCAGGCAGGCATCCCTGCAGTGATTAAACACCAAGGAAGACTGTCTTCCCGAGTCCGTGACTGGCGCTGGAGTTTTGGGTCCATGGATAAAATGTGTCTCCTTTGTCTCCACTAGAGAGGAAAAGAACTGGAATTGGAAGGACGGGGAGATTGAAGGGTAGCAGGAGAGGTTGGAGAAGAGAGTGAAAAGACCGCTTACTCGATTTAAAATTGGTGAGCTGTTCCTTGGGCTCGTTGGTCTGAGGACCCGAGGTTATAGGTGGATCTCCTCACAGAGTGAGAGTGACGACAGGGTACAGGTCTCCTGAAGGAGTCCTCCTGTCCTGGGTCTTCGGCACCAAATGTCACACGCATCCATGTGAAGAGACCACCAAACAGGCTTTGTGTGAGCAACAAGCCTGTTTATTTCACCTGGGTGCAGGCGGGCTGAGTCCGATAAAGGAGTCAGCCCACACATTTCTTAATATGAAGTAGTGTTCAGTATGTAAATTATTAAGAAAAAGATTACATAAGTGTATATATCGTATATTCACATGCATTTATAAGTTTATACATATATACATAAAATAGTGTCGCTGGATACACAATAAATATTTAAAGGCTGTGGGATTATGAATGTTGTTTCCTCTAACATTTACATATACTTATGTTCTAGTTTCTCTAAAATAATTTGTATTAATTGTGTCATAAATATTTTTATTAAGTTAATATTTATTGAGTGTCTAATGTGTGCCAGACACTACATATATCTTTTAATCCTCACAGTCACCCTGGTGAGTAAGTATTATCTGTCCTCCCACCCCCTGCATTATACAGATGATGAAATAAAGGCTAACAGTGACTTGGGCAAGATCATGCGGCTAGGATGACTGGAAACTGAAACCAGATCTGTCTGGCCCAAGTCCGTGCATTTGCCCACAGCTATACTGCCTTTCCTGGTTAGCTCATCATGTCAGAACCTGGAAAAAAAATAGCTGTTCCAACTGTCAGAATGTTATACCACAGTGGTTTATGTAATAGCCTTGTTTTGTTTATTTTTCTAGCAGAACACTTTCTTCAAATGAAATGTTATATAACAGGCTCTCAAGAAGTGCTTATTCAATTTTCCTTGAGATACTCCTACTCTGATCTCCTAAACACGAGTTCATGTGCCTCCCACAAAGCTGAGATCTCAATGGCTCTTGTTACTTGTGCTTTCTCACATCTCTCCTGGGAAATGTTGGCTCATCCCATTAGGATGGGGTCTTGAACTTGAGGATGATGAAGTGTCAGCAAGGTCTAGGACCACAGGAATCCCTGCCATCTCCACAAGGACTGTTGTTATTTTTGAAAGAATCTCCCATGTAAACAGAAGAAGCCTTGGTATTTAAACACTAGTGTCATATCACCAGATTGCTAGACCTTGTGAAAAATGGGCTTCTTTGAATTCTGTTTTGCCTTATTATGTTTTCCTGACTACACTCTGCCCTTCCTTGTTTAAATCCAGCATACTGTCAGTAATTTGAATTAGCAATCTCAGTACTGAATGAAGGAGGAGAACAGTGTCATCATTGAAGTGGAAACATTGTGAGGGGTTGCCCAGCTGAACATCATTAGTTTGATGCTTTTTCTACCCAGCTTTGTGAAGTCCCTGTTGTCATGGTTCCTTTGTGAGAGTTCTCTCACCCTCACAATTACACATGCCTCATTGCCTACAGTACTTGTGAATGGAATACAAGGCCCTCATATCTGCTTCATGCCTCGTACCAGTTTCCTCTAATGCAATACCCTTGCCTTGAATTTTACATTCTGTATCACAGAACATTTCTTTCTTTCCTTTCCTTTCTTTCCTTTCTTTCTTTTCTTTCTTTCTTTCTTTCTTTCTTTCTTTCTTTCTTTCTTTCTTTCTTTCTTTCTTTCTTTCTTTCTTTCTCTCTCTCTCTCTCTCTCTCTCTCTCTCTCTCTCTCTCTCTCTCTCTTTTCTTTCTTTCTTCTTTCTTCTTTTTTTTTTTTTTAACAGACTCTTGCTCTTTTGCCCAGGCCAGAGTGCAGTGGTGCAATCTCGGCTCATTGCAATCTCCACTTCCTGGGTTCAAGCAACTATCCTGCTTCAGCCTCCCAAGTAGCTGGGACTACAGGCACAAGCTGCCATGCCTGGCTAATTTTTTTGTATTTTAGTAGAGACGGGGTTTCACTGTGTTGCCCAGGCTGGTTGCGAACTCCTGAACTCAGGCAATCTGTCTGCCTCGGCCTCCCAAAGTGCTGGGATTACAGGCATGAGCCACTGGGCCCGGCCATCACAGAGCATTTCTAACTTTCTGTGCACTCATTGTGGGCTTCTGTTCATGCTGTTTCAATCTGCTTGGAATGCCCCTCTTCTCACTTTTTCCACCTGGCTAACTCATTTATTTTTCATTTTTTTTCTTCTAAAATAGATATATAAAGGTGGAGTTGTTGGATTAAAGAAAGTGAACAATCTTATTGATTTCTACAAAATCTACTTCCAAAAATGCTTAACCAAATTGGATATGTGCCAATAACATATGACAATAACTGTTTTTCCTCTACCAATATTGCATTTCACTAATTATTTTTTGTCAGTCCTATGAGAGAAAAGTGGTATTTCATTGTAGTTTGATTTGCTTTTCTCTGGTCTCTACTAAGGTGGAATTTTTACATTTTCTTATTTGGCTATCTGTATTTCTTTTATGAATTGTTTGTTCATATACTTTACTTATTTCTATGCGATTGTCTTTTTCTTATTTAATGTAGTCTTTCTTTGTGTTTTTGGTATTAAGATTTTGCTGTAGTATATGTCACAAATATTTTCAATGAGTCTGTGGTATGTCGCATTTGTATGTATGGGTATATACAAGTTAATTCTGCAGTTGTCAAATGTATAAACCTTTTCATCATGGTGTCTATATTTTACATCTTCCTTAGGCTGGCTGTCCTTATGCCAAAGTTTATTAGATTATTAGAAAGTTATCCTTTATTTTCTCCTAATCTTTTCTACTTTTGTGTTTTACGTTTATTTCTTTAAAACTTTGGAATTCATGTGTGCTTATAGTGTGAAGCTGATATCTAATTTAGGGGATGGGAATTCAACAGTGGAACAGATAAAAGTTACTGACCACATACAGTGGGAATTATGGTGAGTTTTTTCTTTGATTATGCATTCATTTCTAATTCACTTAAATATTATACCTTCCTCAAGACAAATACCATATGATCTCACTTATATGTGGAATCTAAGAAAGTCAAACTGATAGAAGTAGAGAGCAGAATGGTGGTTACCAGAGACTAGGGGATGATACTGGGGAGATATTGATCAAAGCATACAAAATTTCAGTTACACAGGAAGAATAATTCAAGAGATCCATCATGGTACAACATGGTAACTATAGTTAAAAACAATGTATTGTATAGTTGAAAATTACAAAAAGAGTAGATTTTAAGTGTTATTTCCAAAAATAAATATTACATCTTCTTGAAATGTTTTAATATCTGGTGGGGAAAATTTTCCCTCATTGTTCATCTATACACTCACATGTTGCTTAACAACAGGGATGCATTCTGAGAAATGTGTCAGTAGGCAATTATGTTATGTGACCCTCATAAAGCGTACGTACACAAATCTAGATGGAATAGCCTACTACACATCTAGGCTTTATGGTACAGCCTATTGTTCTACGCTACAAACCTGGGTGTTATCGTACTGAATACGGTAGGCAATTGTAATGCAATGGTAAGTATTTGTGCATTTAAACATATCTAAGCATAGTAAAAATATAGTATAAAAGTTAAAAAATGGTACACCTGTATAGGGCACTTACCATGTATGATATTAGCAATCTGGAAATTGAACTGGAAGAACTGGAAGTTGCTCTGGGTGAGTCAGTGAGTGAGTGGTGAGTAAACGTTAAGGCTTAGGACATTCTACACACTACGGTAGACTTTGTAAATACTATACATTTAGGCTACACTCAATTTATGAAAAAATATTTTTCTCTTCAATAATAAATTAACTTTAGCTCTCTGTAACAATTTTACTTTATAAACTTTTTAATTTTTTTTAACTTTTTGACTCTCCTGTAACAACACTTAGCTTAAAACCCAAAACACTGTATAGCTGTCCAAAAATATTTGCTTTCTTTATACCCTTATTCTATACGCTTTTCTTATTTTATTTTTTTTAACTTTAAAAACTTTTTTTGTTAAAAACAAAGACACAAACACACACATTAGCCTAGGTCTACACAGGATTAGGGTCATCAATATCACTGTCTTTCACCACCACGTCTTGTCCCATTGGAAGGTCTTCAGGAGCAAAAACATGCACGGAGATGTCATCATCGATGACAACAATGCTTCTTCTAGAATGTCTCCTGAAGTACTTGCCCAAGGCTCTTGAGAAGGTATCACTCTTCAGAAATGTGTCTATGATGATTTGCTTGTTTTTTTTTTTTTTTCCATCATAAATTTGTAAGTAGATAGAGCACCATGGACATCTTTCTCTGTCTTTTCAAAATCTTTAATGAGTTCGTTGAAGTTTGCAAGAGCTTATGATAAACCTTTCACTGTGGATTTTCTTGAGGATTCTTTTTCTTTTTATTCTCCTGCAGTTTCCTTTTCTGTTGCCTCTTCTGAAGCTGTGCATTTCTGTTCCACTTCTAATAACTCCTCATTACTCAGTTTTTCAGGAACTACTCTAGGAGTTCCTCAGTGTCATCCTCATCCTCATTCAAGTTAAAGTTTCTTGCTATCTCAACTCTAGCCTTATTGATTTTTACAGCCTCGCCATTCCTGGAAAATCCTTTGAAGTCATAGATGAACCTCTTGAGTGTCTTCTTCTAGATACCATACATACACTCCTTGGTGTCATCATCCCAAGCCCAAGCAAGGTTACTGATGCAGTCATAGATGTTATAATCCTTCTAGATTTGCACCAGTGTCTTCTCAGTGTCTTCCTTAGTTGAAACCCATGTGACCTGGCTCCTCAATGAAATACTAGCAAACTGAGTCCAACTGCACATCAAAAATATAATACACCATGATCAAATGGATTGTATTCCAGGGAAGCAAGCATGGTTCAACATACTCAAATCAGGCCAGGTGTGGTGGATCACACCTGTAATCCTAGCACTTTGGGAGGCCACAGCAGGAGGATCGCTTGAGCTCAGGAGTTGAAGACCAGCCTGGGCAACAAAGTGAGACCTTGTCTCTAAAAAAAAAAAAAAAAAAAAAAAAAAAAGAAAGAAAAGAAAAACCATACTCAAATCAATCAATGTAATTAATCACATAAACAGAATAAAAGACAAAAAAACCATATAATTGTCCAGGTGTGGTGGCTCATGCCTGAAATCCCAGCACTTTGGGAGGCTGAGGTGGAAGGATCGCTTGAGCCGAGGAATTTGAGACCAGCCTGGGCAACGTTGCAAAACCCCGTCTCCACACTCACAAAAAAATACAAAAATTAGCCAGGCATGGTGGCACATGCCTGTAGTCCCAGCTACTTGGGAGGCTGAGTTGGGAGGATGGTTTGAGCCCCGGAGGAGGAGGTTGCAGCGAGCCGAAATCACACCATTTCACTCCAGCCTGGGTGACAGAGCCAGTTCTGGCTCAACCAAGCAAACAAACATATAATCATAATGGATGCAAAAAAAGCCTTTGATAAAATTTAGCATCCCTTCATGATAAAAGCTCTCAACGAACTAGGTAAAGAAGGAACAGATCTCAAAATAATAAAGGGTATATAGAACAAACCCACAGCCAACATCACACTGAATGGGGAAATGTTGAAGGCATTCACCTGAGGAACTGGACAAGAAGATGCCCACTCTCACCACTTCTATTCAAGATAGTACTGGAAGCTCTAGCCAGAGAAAGAAGGCAAGATAAAGAAATAATAGGCATCCACATTGGAAAGGAGGAAGTCAAATTATTGCTGTCCACTGCTGACATGATCTTATATCTAAAATACCCTAAATGCTATACTAAAAACCTTTTATATTTACCAAGTTAATTCAGTAAAGTTTCAGAATAGAATATGTACAAATGTTAGTAGCATTTCTATACACCAATAATGACAAAGCTGAAAACCTAATTAAGAAGGCAATACTATTTTCAATAGCTATAAAAAAATATACCTGGGAATATATTTAACTAAGGAGGGGAAGGATCTCTACAAGGAAAACTACAAAACACAGATGAAAGAAACTGTAGATAACACAAAAAAGATGGAGAAACATCCTATGCTCATGAATTAGAAGAATTAATATTGTTAAAATGATCACACTGTCCAACACAATCTACAGATTCAATGCAATCCCTATAAAAATGTCAACATCATTTTCCACAGGATTGGAAAAAAGAAATCCTAAAATTTACATGGAACCAAAAAGGAGGCTGAAACCAAAGTAACCTAAGCAAAAGAACAAAGCTGGAGGCATCACATTACCTGACCTCAAATTATACTACAAGGTTACAGTAACCCAAACAGCCTAGTACTGGTATAAAAACAGACACATAGATCAATGGAACAGAATAGAGAACCCAGAAATAAAGCCACATATATACAACCAACTGACCTTTGATAAAGTTGACAAAAACATACTGGGTAAAGGACATCCTTTCAATAAATGCTCCTAGGAAAATTGGATATCCATATGCAGAAGGATGAAGCTGGATCCCTATCTCTCACCATATACAAAAATTAACCAAGATGGATTAAAGACTTGAATATAAGACCTGAAACTATAAAAGTCCTAGAAGAAAACCCGGGAAAAACTTCTGGACATTGGCCTAAGTCAAGAATTTATAATGGAGACCCCAAAATCAATGCAAGAAAAAGAAAAACAGACAAATAGGACTTAATTATACTAATAAGCTTCTGCATAGCCAAAGAAATAATCAATAGAGTGAACAGATACCCTGCAAAATGAGATAAAATATTTGCAAATATCCATCCAACAGGGGACTAATATTTACTATTTATAAGGAACCCAACAGAAACAACCCCATTAAACAGTGGGCAAAGGACATGAGTAGGCATTTTTTCAAAGAAAACATACAAATGGCCCATGAACATATGCAAAATGGTCAACATCACTAAACATTACAGACATGCAAATTAAAACCACAATGGGATATCATTTTATACCAGTAAGAATGGCTGTAATTAGAAAAGTCAAAAAATAACAGATGTTGGTGAGGATGCAAAGAAAGGGAAATACTTATACACTGTTAGGAAATTCACATTAGTACAGCCTCTATGGAAAACAGCATAGAGATTTGTCAAAGAAGTGAAAATTGAATTACCATTTGATCCAGCAATTCCTCTACCAGGCATATACACAAAAGAAAAAAAGAGTCATTGTATCAAAAAGATACCTGACTCATATATTTATCAAAGCACTGTTCATAATAGCAAAGATATGGAATCAACCCAAGTGTTCATCACTGGATGACTGGATAAAGAAAAAGTGGCATATATATATATCCAGTGGAATACTCTTCAACCATAAGAACAATGAAATATCTTTTGCAGCAACATGGATGGAACTGGGGGCCATTATCTCAAGTGAAACAACTCAGAAAACGAAAGTCAAATATAAATTTTCACTTATAAATGGGAGCTAAATAATGTGCACACAATGGCAGAGTATGGAGTGATATACATTGGAGACTGGAAAGTGGGGATGGAAGGACAGAAAGTAATGAGAAATTACTTAATGAGTACAATATATGTTATTTGGGTGATGGATACACTAAAAATCAATACTTCCCCACTACTCAATGAATGCATGTAACACAATTGCACTTGCACCCCTAAATTTATACAAATTTTTTAAAAAGATAAACATCATGAAAGTTAACAGGACTGACTGAAGTTGGAGAAAGGTCAATGCAGTGGCTAAGAAAGCAGATTTTGTGGTCAGACAAATCTGGCTTAGAATCCCATCATAACCACTTACTTTCTGAGTGACCTTAGACAAACTTACTTAAGTGTTTGTACCTAAATGTCCTAACTGCATCTAATTTCATGGAACATCATTACTATGTTTAAGAAAATAGGCCAGACGCGGTAGCTGGTGCCTGTAATCCCAGCACTTTGGGACGCCCAGGCGGGTAGATCACCCGAGGTCAGGAGTTTGAGATAAGCCTGGCCAACATGGCCAAACCCCGTTTCTACTAAAAATACAAAAAATTAGCCGGGGGTGGTGGCGGGTGCCTGCAATCCCAGCTACTCAGGAGGCTGAGGCAAGAGAATTGCTTGAAGCTGGGAGGCGGAGATTGCAGTGAGCCGAGATCGCGCCATTGCACTCCAGCTTGGGCAACAAGAGCGAAACTCTGTCTCAAAACAATAAAAACAAAATAAAAAAAATAGACTACATTAAACTAGAAAAATATCAGTATATATCACATAAAGCAAGTCTTATCATTTCTGTGAAATTTTGCTGTGTGTATGTCTGTGTGTGTTTGGTTTTGATACGAAATGTTTTTACATGTATTATATTCAGTTTGAAAGCCTCTGTTGTAGTTACAGGATAAGTAATCTGAAAATGTGGTGGAAAGGGAATTTGCAAATAAAGAAGAGTTGGGAGAGACATAGCAGACAGAATGGACATGCCTTGGTGATTGACTGGATTGTAGGGAGGGATCATTAAGGCAAAAAAAGGAGGAACTGAACATCATCGTGAGCTTTAACTGGGTAATATGATGATTATTCTTTTTACAAAAATGGGACTATATGGTTGCATTCCACTAAGCTGGCTCTCAGAATTGCAGCTGACAGTGAATAACATTGACTTATATGATTCATTTACCTCCTGCTTAGTCTCTTTGTCTCTAGACTCTCCCTCTTATTTCTTTCTTATGACTGATTAGGTGGATTTAATGTTCTGAAAGCACGGTACTCAGAGTCTCAGCTCTGCTCTAAAACTCTACATGATTGTCTACTGTCTGAATTATTTGGGATCATGGCCTTCATTACTTATTTCAACTTAGTAGAATATCTTTGTTGTAATAAGTGGGATCTAAAATGTTATACTGAAATCAATGCAAGATCAGAGCCTTGAATTTAGTCGCTCTTCAATATCTCATGTAAACTTCATAAGTATTCTGATGTAAATACTATTCTTCTCTCAATTTTACAAGTGATGAATTGGAACAAATAGAATTCAGGTACTTTCTCAGGTCACAAAGCTAGTTATGGTGGAGTCAGAATTTGAAGTCTGTATAAATCAGAATCCTGGTTCCTTCTACTACATAACTTATCTTCTCTGAATGCAATAACATACAGCTGAGTAGCCTCAGGCAAATTCATTCTAACTTCTCAGAATCTGTATAATTATTTGCAATATTGGGTTAATACTTTAAAGGTGTGAGAATTAAATAAAATTATAGGTATAAACCTCTTAGCACATGCTAAGTGTTAAACAAATCTTACTCCTCTTTTATTTCCTCAAGGAAGAAAAGATAATAAATTAGTTGGTCAACATAGTCATATGCTGTAAAAAGATTGAGTCAGCATCAGCTACAACCTAGGAGTAGTCTGATATGGTTTGGATCTGTGTCCCTGCCCAAATGTCATGTCAAATTGTAATCCCCAATGTTGGAGGTGGGGTCTGGTGGAAGGTGTTGGACAGTGGGGGCAGTTTCTCATGATTGGTTTAACACCATCACCTTGGTGCTGTTGTGATAGTGAGTTCTCAAAAGATCTGGTTGTTTAAAAATGTGTGGCACATCCCCGCTCTCTATTCCACCTGCTCCTGCCATGTAAGACACCTGCTTCTGCTTTGCTTCTACCATGAGTAAAAGCTCCCTGAGGCCTCTTCAGAAGCAGATGCCACAGTGATTCCTGTACAGCCTGAAGAATCATGACCCAATTAAACCTCTTTTGTTTATAAATTACCCAGTCTCACATATTTCTTTATAGCTGTGTGAGAACGTAATAACACATAGACTCAGTTTGTATGCTGGCAATTCGAATTTTAATTTGGCAAGTAAGTTGCATTGGAGTGGAGGAGGCAGAAGCCACATCCACTGGACATAAAGAGTGGACAGTGATAAAGGAAAGAAGTGATGCAGGGAAGAACAATAAGATGGCAGCAATGTCCAGGGAAGTATTTCTTTTCATAACTCCTTAAAAATGTCATACTTGGCCTGGTCTTATCCCAAAATGAATTTCTTAGAATGTCTGACCAACAGCTTCTGAGTGAAAGATTGCCTAGTATATATTTTGAATACCACATCTATGCTCTTCTTGAGACTGGGAAGACTGAGCTCAGTGTAGAAGAGAAAGCAGACAATTATTCATCACATTAAAACAGGAAACTGAATTTCTTTCAAATGGCTCAGTTGGAAACAACTAAATTTTAATAGCTCCCTTCATTGTAGCTTCAGAGTAACAAATACAATGTCCAACATTTATTGATTACTTACCATATATTAGGCACACTTCTAAGCATTCATATATTTAACTCTAATCCTCAAAACTTCCATTAATTAGGTTATATTATGGATGATAAAACTGAGGCACAAAAAGGTTAGGTTACTTGCCCACAAGTCACATGGTTAGTGAGTGACAGAACTGAGACTTAAGTCCAAGGCAGTTTATTGTGTCCCACTATCCTCTACTGCTGTACTGCTAGGATAACAGAAAAGATCTTAGAGAAGGAGATGACTGCACCCTATATAGCTCAGGAATGTCAGATTAAAGTGAACAGATCTGGACAGACACATTATCTCTAGATGAGACTGAAGCTAAATCTGCCTCACAGTATTGAGGTTGATTTAGCTCAAGGTATTTCAATTTCCTTTCATATGTTCAACAAGCCTTTACTGAAGATAGTCTGCTTGCAAGAAAGGTCTCACTAGGCTGGAAACTCCTTGAGGGAATAAACATGTCTGTTTAGTTCCTCCCTCACTGACTCCGCACAACATAGTACAGTGCCTGACATGTCACAGAATCCAGGATGAATCAGTGAAAAAGGCTTCTGCTCTAGATGGTCTCTGCTAGAGAGAGAGAAAGAGAGAGGAGAGAGAGAGAGAAAGAGAAAGAAATGCTTGCTGCATTAACTGAGATTGAGGATACATCTAGCTCTAGTTAATAGCTTTTAGATTTCTGTGTAGTCACTTTTTTTACATTGTCAGTTGGAGCGGGTAGGTTAAAGTGCTTGAGCCTGCAGCTTGATGATTTTCTGAGCTCGATTTCTACGGTACCTCTTGAAACTTTCAGCAAGACAAAAGCATTTTGTAGCTGGGGGCATTTGAGAAAAACATCAGTTCATTTCATGCTGAGGCAGGACACATTGTCTTACTCTGAGACTGTTCTCTGGTAAGGAAAAGATGGCCAAAGTCATGCATGCTTCATACTGTTCCACTCCAGACACTTTCTCTGACTTCAGCCATGCTTTCTTAGGCAGAGCCCTTGGGGACTAGAGTCTGAAACCCCCAAAGGAAGAAAGTTGGTCTTTCTTCTGCTTCATACTTAATGGAGTAGGTGGGGTACAACTTTCAGTGGCCTAGATTGGCAAGAGCTACATGTGTCTGAACATGGAAAATACAGTGATTGTTCTGTAAAGTAACCTGGTGTAGAAGTAAAAAGATTAGCATTAAAGTCAAACAGACCAACTTTACACTTTCTAGATGCATTATTTTGAATAAGTCTCTTAACCTCTCTGAGCCTCAATTTCCTCATCAATAAAATGGTAACACCACCACCATACCAGCTTCACAAGGCTGTGAGGAGAAAGTGATGAAATAATGTATCGAAAGCTCCCTGACAATGCTTGGCACATATTTGGTACTCAATCACAGTAGATATTAATACTATTAATAAAAGCTGATCCAGTTGTAGATCCACAGAGAGATGAATCTGGAACACCTGGCTCAGAAAGATGCTGAGGAGAAGATGGCTTAATTAACTCCCCAGAAACTGAAACTCTGGACCATCAAAATGTCATCAGGCATTGGAGTCTCTACAAATACCTGGCCACAGTGAACCTGGGAAGGGTCAACAGAAAGCTCCATGGTCATGCCTTCCTAAGGATTCATTTAAGCAGAGATACTCCTTGTGGTACTGAGGGAACTTAGTGCTGAGATGTCCCTGGCTGTCTGTGGCTTTCCTTGGAGACCTGGCTCTATGTGATAGCCCTAGTGGTAATAGCTTCTTTGCCTAATCTGGATCCATCCCTATCCAGTCTCTGCCATGCCTGGCTCCTGGCTGGATTATCTACCACCCGATCTGAACCCTAGTTCTGTATCCACCCTTATTAGTCATTCTTGTCCCAATGTCATTCAAGATTTCAACTTAATTCAATATCCTGCCAGAGTAATAATGATAATAACTGCTATTTGGAGAGCACCCACTATGCATGAGGCATTTTATTTACATTATCTCATTTCATCCTCATAGTAACTTACTTAACACACCTCTGCTGAAAACTGTCAGATGATCCTTACCTTTCAGATATAAATGCTGAAATATTTACGTATGAAAGGATAGAAAGTGTGGAATTTGCTTCCAAATTTTCTGGAGGTCTGTAGGGAGTAGGTGGGTGTATAGATGAAACGAGAGACCGTGACTTGATAAGTATTAAAAATGACAAGTACAAGGGAGTTCATTATATTATTCTACTTTTGTATTTATATTTGAAACTTTCCATTATAAAAATGTTTTAACAATTAACAGAAAAGCAAAGCAGAGACACATGCGCGCATGCACATGCATGTGCGCACGCACATACACACACACACACACAATCCCCAAACAAAAATCCTCTCAGATGACCTCTCATCACACTTAGAACACATTCGTAATTTTTATAAGACATAAAAGGACCAACATGACCTATTTTTTTTTTTTTTTTTTTTTTTTTTTTTTTTTTTTTTTGAGGCGGAGTCTCGCTCTGTCGCCCGGACTGGAGTGCAGTGGCCGGATCTCAGCTCACTGCAAGCTCCGCCTCCTGGGTTTACGCCATTCTCCTGCCTCAGCCTCCCTAGTAGCTGGGACTACAGGCGCCTGCCACCTCGCCCGGCTAGTTTTTGTATTTTAGTAGAGACGGGGTTTCACCATGTTAGCCAGGATGGTCTCGATCTCCTGACCTCGTGATCCACCCGTCTCGGCCTCCCAAAGTGCTGGGATTACAGGCTTGAGCCACCGCGCCCGGCCCATGACCTATTTTTTTATCTCACCTCCTACTACTCTCCTCCAGGCCTTCTGAATTCTATCCACAGTGTTCTCCTTGCTGTTCTTTCAACGGCCTTGCTCTGCATCAGGGCTTTGGACTTGATGTTCCCTCTACATGGATCACTCCTTTCTCAAATATTCACATGCCTTGCTCTTTTGTTATTTACCTAAATGTCACCTCCTCATTGAAATATGTTCTGACCATGAAAAATGCTCCATTCCTCTCATTACCCTCTAACCATTTACCGTGTTTTTCTATTTTTTAAAAAAATTCACTATCTGAAACAGTAATAAACATTTTTTTGTTTATGTTTGGTCTATCCCACTAAAATTTGACTTTTCTTAGGACAGGGACTTGGTTTTGTTCACTGTTATAGCCTAAGTACCTAAAGCAGTACCTAGACTATAATGGTTCTCAAATATTTGTTAAATGAATTAATCGAATTATAAGTAATTGCCATAGCCCTTAAATGAAACACCAGGAAATGTTACTGCCAGACTAAAGTGAGATGTGTGTTTAACATAGGCAGGGTAATTATTTAGTTTCCCACCAAGCCACCATTCTTCAAACATTAGTTCAGCATTTTGGAAATGATAATATATTTTCTTACTAATACATTTTTTATGTCTCTGTATTTCAAAACAAATTAGTACTTATTGATTATATGTGATTTTCTAAAACCAGACAACTTCTTGGGAAACAATTTTAAAGCTCTAACGTTCAGCTAATAAAACAAATTTATTTTTTAATGGTAAACAGTATATAACATGCACTATTTGGTCACAGAATTCCATTTGACTTGGACTATCGACTTTAGACAATTGTCAGTTGATTGATAATCCAGCCTGTAATTGCAGTATGCAACTTGGAAGTATGTCGCAAAATTATTCAGCAGAGATTAATCAATTGTTGATAAAATGTGAGCTCTTTTTAAAGTTCAATTTCCATTTGAATGTGCACTCTAGTTTAGCAATAGGTAGTAGCAGAGAGACCAATTCACATTTTACTAGTTAAAAGTCTCATGCTGAAAACTGAGTTGTCAAAAATCACCTTTATCATGTATCTCAGTGACACTGCAGTGCTCATATAGATCTGGCTTTGGTAAGGTAATATACAGCATGCAGTCATGAGGTTTAAAACTGTGATAGAGGCCTAAGAAACAGTTTTTGATAATGATGGCAATTGCAGGCCATCTGGAGTGGCTGATGCTAAGACGCTGGCTGCAGCAGGGAAGGTGCAGCTGGTCTGTGTGCTCTGGGGAGCCAGCAGGGGGCTGGAAACAGGAGGGAGCCCTGAATTCCCAGGCATAACTGCAGCTGCCCAGCCACAGCTCCAGATCTTGGAATCCCTGCACTCTCAGGGGCCTGGGAAGACCCCTGCTCCTGCAGGCTTGTGCCTGCTCCCACTCCCTGGCCTCTCCCCACTCCCAGTGCCCATTCTGGGGTGGAACAAAGTTGTGGCCAAGCCCCGGTGGTGTTGCAACCTGACTGGGTATGCACACACTCAGGACAACACTGACATGCCAGCTCCCTGCCACCTTGGCCCCTCTGGACTTTGGGTGCCGACAAGCATGGAAGGGAGGCTGAGGAAGGGCTGAAGGCAGCTTGGAATGGGCTTTCAGGTGCTCCTCAGTATGAACAGCCATGTTGATGGAGGCAAGAGGCAGACAGGCTCCTGGGAGGAAAGGGACGGGTCCCCGGTGAAACTCCACCTTCAAGTCAGGGATGGCCTGAAGCTTGGGGGCCAGACTGCCAGTTCTAGGTGGAGTCCACAGCCCAGAGTGAGAATTTATGGTGCTTTTTCTGGGCCCACCCATGGCCACCCATGGACCAATCAGTACACACTTCCTCCCTTCTGAGCCATAAACACCCCAGACTCAGCCAGACTTAGCCAGATGTTGGGACCACCAGCTGTGGAAAGGAGCTACCACTTTGGGTCTCCTCTCAGCTGAGAGCTGGACACTTGTTGGGACAACCAGCCTGCAGACAGGAGCTACCCACTGTGGTTCTCCTGAGAGCTGTCACTCAGTGAAGCTCCTCTCCACCTCACCACCTTGCTCACCCTCTAGTTGTCCAAGTACCTCATTCTTCCTTGAAGTGGGACAAGAACTCGGGACCTGCCAAGTGGCAGAGACTGAAAGAGCTGTACCACAGACAGGGTTGAAACATGTACCCCCACACTCACCATGTGGGTGATGAGGAGAGAAGTGCTGTGGCCCTTCAAGGAGCCCAGACCTAGGGGCTCCCTGAGCCAGGGCTGTGACACCCTCTTTGGGGCTCTGCAGTCCTAGGCATCTCCAAGCTTTCAGGTGCCACTGCGTTCCCCTTGTCCAGATGTGGGTGCCCGCAGCAGAAGCTGTGTGTGGTACATCTGGTCCAGCCACAGCCTCACATGGAGCTGGCACCTGTGCTGGTGCCTGAAGCTGCCTGCCCCACCACCACAGCTGATGTGCCTGGCTGTGTGCAGTGGCTGGACCCTGCACTTGCTTGCCCACACTCCTCTTGCCACTTAGTGCCTGGTTCACCCTTGGTGCATGTAGGATCTGGGCCAGTAGCATAAGCCAAGCACAGCCTGCTGGGCTGAGTGCGTGGAACGAGCCCAGCAGGCAGGAGCAATACTCAGGCAGAAGGCACCATTGGTCACAGAGGTTTCTGGCTGGTGAAGCGACATCCCAGGGATTCTGTGACAATAATATATGGGGCAAGGAAGGACTCCACTTGTACCCCCCAAAAACTGAGAAACTTTGCCTTGGCTTCAACTTTTTCTATCTCCATTCTCATTCTGAATTCATATGATCAACAGCTATTTCTCAAGGGTAGATCATATGAAATCTTTAACTGTCACCACACTGCTACTACACTTGAGTCCTCAGTTATCTCTTTTGCCATTGGGAACTGCTTTCCTGCCAACAGCAGCTTTTCTATAGTCACAAGCTGTAGTGTGGAGAAAAAAGGATTGAACTATACTTGTAGTCAAAAGACCTGGGTTTTAGTGTACTGCTCAGCCAGGTAACTGAGAAGTTAAGGGCAAGTCACTTAACCAATTAAACCTCAGTTTTTTCATATAATAATGTAGAATAATAACATCTATCTTATAGACTGTTGCACTTGCTCTTTCACTGAACCATCTATAGCACCCTCTACATTCTCTAGGATTGTGCTTACCAAGTTGTATAAAATGAATTCTTTATATCTTTCCCACCACAACTTGAGTTGCTTAATGGCAGAGATGGTGGCTTATTCATCTCTGTATCCTCAATGCTTAGTATAGGGCCTGCCATGTAGCCAGCCCTCAAGACATGTTGTTCAGTTAATCAAAACCAGTGTAAAAAAGAAAGGCATTGAAAGTAGTTGAAGACAAATTTTCACTTCATTTTGCTAGTGCCTGACTAAAACAATATCAATTAAACTTATAGGAGTCTTTTCCCAAGAATGAGGAATCCTCAAACTTCACTTCATTACTGCCATTACACCTCTGCACCTTGCTCTTTACCTGGATGTGTGATTACTAACATTTTTAGGCCATGACTCCCTTAGAGGAGCTGATAAAAGCCATGTACACTTGGAAAAAATGTACACATATATCAATTTTTTTTTTTTTTTTTTTTTTAGTTTCATGCGATTTATAACTCCCTGTCGCTCTCCAGGGATTCCAGGTTAAGAATCTCCATTAAGAAAAACTGTATTCACTTGAGGAGAATGAGGAAGCCTTGTGTCTTACACTGCTGTGGGCCTAAGATCTAGGTCTAAGGGCAGATCATATTCAGAAGAGGATGCTTTTCATTAAAAAGAAAAGCCTTAACTGAGGACTCCCATACCCTTACTATCTGCCTAAATGATTTCTTCTTAACTCCTATATCATCAGCAAGGTGCTTCTTTCAGAGTCTGCGAATCCTTTCAGTCTTCCTGGTATGTTTCTGCAGTAGTTCTTGGAGCAAAAGTTCATGTGAGTCACCACACAATGTTCTGTCCATCCAAGTGGGAGCCGCAAGTTATCCTGACTCCATTTCTTTTTCCTTTTTGAGCAACTTTTTTCATTTGTTTGTTGGCCACATGCATGTCTTCCTTTGAGAAGTGTCTGTTTGTATCCTTTGTCCATTTGTTAATGAGGTTGCCTGTCTTTAGCTTGTTGATTTGTTTAAATTCCTAATAGATTCTGGATATTAGATTTTTGTTTGATGCTGTGTTAGTCTGTTTTTGCATCGCTATAAATACCTGAGACTGGATAATTTATAAAGAGTTTAATTGCTCATGGTTCCACAGGCTGTACAGGAAGCATAGTGGCTTCATTTTCTAAGGAGGCCACAGAAAGTTTCCAATCATGGCAGCAGGCAAAGGGGGAGCAAGACTTCTCACATGGCCAGAGCAGGAAGAAGAGAGCAGGGAGGTGCTACACATTTTTAAGCAACCAGATTTCATGTTAAATCACTCACTATCATAAGAATAGCACCAAGGGATGGTGCTAAATAGACCATTCAGGATTAACCACCCCCGTGATCCAATCACCTCCAACCGGGCCCCAACTCAAACACTGGGGATTACAATTTGACATGATATTTGGTGGGGACACAGATCCAAACCATATCAGATGCATAGTTTGAAAATATTTTCTCCCATTCTGTAAGTTTTCTGTTTACTCTGTTGATAGTTTCTTTTGCCATGCTGAAGCTCTTTAGTTTAATTAGGTTCCACTTATCAGATTTTGTTTTTGTTGCAATTGCTTTTGGAGTCTTTGTCATGAAATCTTTACTATGGTCTATGTCCAGAATGGTATTTCCTAGGATTTCTGTCTACCTTGATGGGCCAAGAAGGCTATGCTGTCTTGCTGGGCAAGTGTTAGTTCTATATCTTGAAACTTTTTTGAAGTTGTTTATCAGTTCTACAAGCTTTTGGTCAGTGACTATGGGGTTTTCTAGGTATAGAATCATGTTGTCTATGAAGAACGATAGTCTATCTTTCTCTTGCCTGATTGCTCTGGTTAGGACTTTTAGTACTATGTTGAATAGGAGTGGTGACAGTGGGCATCCTTGTTTCAGTTCTCAAGGGGAATGTTTACAGCTCTTGCCCATTCAATATGATGTTGGCTATTAGTTTGTCACAGATGGCTCTTGTTATTTTGATGTACACTTTCTCAATGTCTAATTTGTTGAGGGTTTTTAACATGAGGGATATTAAATGTTATTGAAAGCCCTTTCTACATCTATTGAGATGGTCATGTCGTTCTTGTTTATAGTTCTGCTTATGTGAGGAATTACATTTATTGATTTTCATGTGTTGAACCAACCTTCAATCCAGGAATAAAGGCTACTTTGTCACAGTGGGTTAGCTTTTTGATGTACTGCTGAATATGATTTGCTAGTATTTTGTTGTGTATTATTGTGTCTGTGTTCATCAGGGATACTGGCCTGAAATTTTCCTTGTTCACTTTGTCTCTTCCAGGTTTTGGTATGGGCATGATGCTGGCCTCATAGATGAGTTAGGGAGGAGTCCCTCATTCTTGCTTTAATAAAATAGTTTCAGTAGGATTGGTATCAGCATTTCATCATATGTCTGGTAGAATTCAGCTGTGAATTCATTTGGTCCAGGGCTTTTTTTCTGGTTTGTAGGTTTCTTTCTTTCTTTCTTTCTTTCTTTCTTTCTTTCTTTCTTTCTCTCTCTTTCTTTCTTTAATTAGTGATTCAGTTTTGGAACTTGTTATTGGTCTGTTCAAATATTCATTTTCTTTTTGCATTAGTATTAGAAGCTTATATTTCCAGGAGTTCATCCATTTACTCTAGGTTTTCAAGTTTTTGTGCACAGAGGTACTCCTGGTAGTCTCTGAGGGTGGTTTGTATTTTTGTAGGGTTGATGATAATGTCTCCTTTATCATTTCTGATTGCACTTTATTTGGTTTTTCTCTCTTTTATTTTTTATTAGTCTAGATAGAAGTGTACCAATCTTAACAAAGAACCAACTTTTGGGTTAGTTGATCTTTTGTATGTCTTTTTTGCAACTCGGCTTCCTTCAGCTCAGCTCTAATTTTGGTTATTTCTTTTCTTCTGCAAGGTTTGGAATTGATTTGGTCCTTATTGCTAGTTCTTCTAGGTGCCATGTTAAATTGTTAATCTGATATCTTTCTGACTTTTTGATGTGGACATTTAATGCTATGAACTTTCGTCTTAAAACTGCTTTAGCTGTGACTCAAAAATTCTGGCATGTTGTACTTTGTTTTCGGGAGTCTCAAATAATATTATGCTTTCTGCCTTAATTTCATTGTTTACCCAAAAGTCATTCAGCAGAAGTTTCCTTAATTTTCATGTAATTGCATGGTTTTGACAGATCTTCTTGATATGATTTGTATTTTTTATTGTGCTGTGGTCTGAGACTATGGTTGGTATGACTTTGGTTTATTGAATTAATTGAGAATTGCTTTATGGCCAAGCATGTGGTCAATCTAAGAGGACATGCCATGCGCAGATGAAAATGTTTATTATTTTGTTGTTGGGTGAAGTGTTATGTAGATATCTGTTAGGTCCATTTGGACAAGTGTTGAGTTTAGGTCCTGAATAACTTTTTAAAATTTTAAATAATTTTTTATTTTTAATTTTTGTGGCTGCACAGTAAATGTATATATTTATGGGATACATGAGATGTTTTGATACAGTCATGCAATGGATAATAATCACATTATGGAAAATGGAGCATTAATTGTTTGTGTTATATGAAAACCAATTATACTCTTTTAGTTATTTTAAAATGTACAATTAAATTATTATTGACTATAGACATGCTGTTGTGCTATCAAATACTAGGTCTTATTCATTCATTCTAAATATTTTTTTGTACCCACTTTTCCCACAGACCCCTCCACTACACTTCCCAGTCTCTGGTAACCATTCTTCTATTCTCTATCTTCATGGATTCAATTGTTTTGATGTATAGATCTCACAAATAAGTGAGAACATGTGATGTTTTCTTCCTGTGCCTAGTGTATTTCGCTTAACATAATGACCTGTAGTTCCATCCATGTTGTTACAAATGATTGAATCTTATTCTATTTTATGGCTGAATGGTTCTCCATTGTGTACATGTGCCACATTATCTTTATCCATTTGTAAGTTGAGATGGACACTTAGGTTGCTTCCAAATGTTGGCTATTGAGAACAGAGCTGCAGCAAATATGAGAGTGCAGATATCTCTTTGATACACCGGTTTTCTTTCTTTTGGGTATATATGCAGCAGTGGGGTTGCTGCATTGTATGGTAGCTCTATTTTTAGTTTTTGAGGAACCTCCAGGCTATTCTCCATAGTAGTTGTACTAATATACATTCCCACCAACAATGTACATGAGTTCCCTTTTCTCCATATCCTCACTAGCATTGCCATTGCCTGTCTTTTGGATATAAGCCACTTAACTTCAGTGAGATGATTATCTCATTATAGTTCTAACTTGCATTCTTCTGATGATCAATGATGTCAAGCACCTTTTCATATTCTGTTCGTCATTTGTATATCTTCTTTTGAGAAATGTCTATTCAAATTTTATGCCAGTTTTTGATTGAATTATTAGATTTTTTTTCCTACAGATTTATTTGAGCACCATATATATTCTGGTTATTAATCCCTCGGCAGGTGAGTATTTTGAAAATATTTTCTCTCATTCTGTGGGATGACTCTTCAATTTGTTGGTTGTTTCCTTTGCTATGCAGAAGCTTTCTAACTTGAGGGGATCTCATTTGTCCATTTTTGCTTTGGTCGCCTGTCCTTGTGGGTATTACTCAGGAAATCATTTTCAAGAGTGATGTCCTGGAGAGTTTCCCCAGGTTTTCCCATACTAGATTCACAGATTGAGGTCTTAGATTTTTAAGTCTTAATTCATTTTCATTTGACTTTTGTATATGGTGAGAGATACGACTTTAGTTTCATTCTTCTACATATGGGTATCCAGTTTCCTCAGCACCATTTATTGAAGAGATGGTCTTTTCCCCAGTGTTTATTCTTGGCCCCTTTGTCAAAAATAAGTTCCCTGTAGATATGTGAATTTGTTTCTGGGTTCTTTATTCTATTCAGTTTGTCTATGTGTCTGTTTTTATGCCAGTATCATGCTGTTTTGTTTTACCATAAATCTGTAGTATAATTTGAAGTCAAGTAACGTGATTCCTCCAGTTTTGCTCTTTCTGCTTAGAATAGCTTGGCTATTCTGGGTCTTTCGTCTTTCCACATAATTTAGGATAGTTTTTTTTTCTATTTCTGTAAAGAATGACATTTTTATTTTGATAAAGATGCAGGGAACGCATGGATTGCTTTAGGTAGTATGGACATTTTAACAACTTTGTTTCTTCCAATCCATGGGCATGGAATATCTTACCATTATTTGGAAAAGAATTTATGACTAAGTCCCCCAAAACAAATCCAAATAAAAATCAAATACAAATAAATGAGCCCTAATTAAGCAAAAAAGCTTCTACACAGCAGAGGAAACAATCAATCCAAGTAAACAGACAACCCACAGAATGGGAGATAATATTTTCAAATTAGGCATCTGACAAATATCTAATATCTGGAATCTACAAGAAACTGAAACAAATCAGCAGAAAAAAACATATGAATACCAGTAAAAAGTGAGTATTTATCATGAATATGACATTTCTCAATCTCAAAAGAGATATACAAATAGCCTACAAACATATGAAAAAAACATTCTCAACACCACTAATTATCAAAGAAAAGCAAATTAAAACCAAAGAGATTATCCCCTTACCAAGCCAGAAGGGCCATTATTTAAAAAGTTTTAAAAATAACAACCCACTACCCCAAACTAGACATTGGCACAGATGTGGTGAAAAATGAATGCTTATACACTGCTGCTGAGCATGTAAATTAGTATAATGTCTGTGGAAAACACCATGGCAATTTCTCAATAAAAAGTAGATCTACCGGGGGCGGACCAAGATGGCCGAATAGGAACAGCTCCAGTCTCCAACTCCCAGCGCGAGCGACACAGAAGACCGTGATTTCTGCATTTTCAACTGAGGTACTGGGGTCATCTCTTAGGGAGTGCCGGACAATCGGTGTGGTCAGCTGCTGCAGCCTGACCAGCGTGAGCTGAAGCAGGGCGAGGCATCGCCTCACCTGGAAGCGCAAGGGGGAAGGAAATCCCTTTTCCTAGCCAGGGGAACTGAGACACACAACACCTGGAAAATCGGGTAACTCCCACCCCAATACTGCGCTTTAAGGAAACAGGCACACCAGGAGAAATATCCCACACCTGGCCGGGAGGGTCCCACGCCCACGGAGCCTCCCTCACTGCTAACACAGCCGTCTGCGGCGATCTATCCGCAAGGCAGCAGCGAGGCTGGGGGAGGGGCGCCCGCCATTGCTGAGGCTTAAGTAGGTAAACAAAGCCGCTGGGAAGCTCGAACTGGGTGGAGCTCACAGCAGCTCAAGGAAGCCTGCCTGTCTCTGTAGACCACCTCTGGGGACAGGCCACAGCTGCAGTCCATTAGGGGAAAGAGCGGGGGCCGCTGCAGACGCGAACGACTCTGTCTGACAGCTTTGGGGAGAGCCGTGGATCTCCCAACGCGGAGGTTGAGATCTGAGAACGGACAGACTGCCTGCTCAGGTGGGTCCCTGACCCCTGAGTAGCCTAACTGGGAGACATCCCCCACTAGGGGCAGTCTGACACCCCACACCTCACAGGGTGGCGTCACCCCTGAGAGGAAACTTCCAAAGAAAGAATCAGACAGGTACACTCGCTGTTCAGCAATATTCTATCTTCGGCAACCTCTGCTGCTGATACCCAGGCAAACAGGGTCTGGAGTGGACCTCAAGCAATCTCCAACAGACCAACAGACAGTCCTTCTGACTGTCAGAGGAAAACTATCAAACAGGAAGGACACCTATACCAAAACCCCATCAGTACGTCACCATCATCAAAGACCAGAGACAGATAAAACCACAAAGATGGGAAGAAAGCAGGGCAGAAAAGCTGGAAATTCAAAAAATAAGAGCGCATCTCCCCCTGCAAAGGAGCGCAGCCCATCGCCAGCAACGGATCAAAGCTGGTCAGAGATGACTTTGACGAGATGAGAGAAGAAGGCTTCAGTCCATCAAACCTCTCAGAGCTAAAGGAGGAATTACGTACCCAGCGCAAAGAAACTAAAAATCTTGAAAAAAAGGGAAGAATTGACAGCTAGAACTAATTAATGCAGAGAAGATCATAAACGAAATGACAGAGATGAAAACCATGACACGAGAAATACGTGACAAATGCACAAGCTTCAGTAACCGACTCGATCAACTGGAAGAAAGAGTATCAGCGATTGAGGATCAAATGAATGAAATGAAGTGAGAAGAGAAACAAAAGAAAAAAAAAGAGAAAAAAGAATGAACAAAGCCTGCAAGAAGTATGGGATTATGTAAAAGACCAAATCTACGTCTGATTGGGTGCCTGAAAGTGAGGGGGAAATGGAACCAAGTTGGAAAACACTCTTCAGGATATCATCCAGGAGAACTTCCCCAACCTAGTAGGGCAGGCCAACATTCAAATTCAGGAAATACAGAGAACACCACAAAGATACTCCCAGAAGAGCAACTCCAAGACACATAATTGCCAGATTCACCAAAGTTGAAATGAAGGAAAAAATCTTAAGGGCAGCCAGAGAGAAAGGTCGGGTTACCCACAAAGGGAAGCCCATCAGACTAACAGCAGATCTCGGCAGAAACTCTACAAGCCAGAAGAGAGTGGGGGCCAATATTCAACGTTCTTAAAGAAAAGAATTTTCAACCCAGAATTTCATATCCAGCCAAACTAAGTTTCATCAGTGAAGGAGAAATAAAATCCTTTACAGATAAGCAAATGCTTAGAGATTTTGTCACCACCAGGCCTGCCTTACAAGAGACCTGAAGGAAGCCTAAACATGGAAAGGAACAACCGGTACCAGCCATTGCAAAAACATGCCAAAATGTAAAGACCATCGAGGCTAGGAAGAAACTGCATCAACTAACGAGCAAAATAACCAGTTAATATCATAATGACAGGATCAAGTTCACACATAACAATATTAACCTTAAATGTAAATGGACTAAATGCTCCAATAAAAGACACAGACTGGCAAACTGGATAAAGAGTCAAGACCCATCAGTCTGCTGTATTCAGGAGACCCATCTCACATGCAGAGACATACATAGGCTCAAAATAAAGGGATGGAGGAAGATCTACCAAGCAAATGGAGAACAAAAAAAAGCAGGGGTTGCAATCCTAGTCTCTGATAAAACAGACTTTAAACCATCAAAGATCAAAAGAGACAAAGAAGGCCATTACATAATGGTAAAGGGATCAATTCAACAGGAAGAGCTAACTATCCTAAATATATATGCACCCAATACAGGAGCACCCAGATTCATAAAGCAAGTCCTTAGAGACCTACAAAGAGACTTAGACTCCCATACAATAATAATGGGAGACTTCAACACTCCACTGTCAACATTAGACAGATCAACGAGACAGAAAGTTAACAAGGATATCCAGGAATTGAACTCATCTCTGCACCAAGCGGACCTAATAGACATCTATAGAACTCTCCACCCCAAATCAACAGAATATACATTCTTCTCAGCACCACATCGCACTTATTCCAAAATGACCACATAATGGAAGAAGTAAAGCACTCCTCAGCAAATGTACAAGAACAGAAATTATAACAAACTGTCTCTCAGACCACAGTGCAATCAAACTAGAACTCAGGACTAAGAAACTCAATCAAACCGCTCAACTACATGGAAACTGAAAACCTGCTCCTGAATGACTACTGGGTACATAACGAAATGAAAGCAGAAATAAAGATGTTCTTTGAAACCAATGAGAACAAAGATACAACATACCAGAATCTCTGGGACACATTTAAAGCAGTGTGTAGAGGGAAATTTATAGCACTAAATGCCCACAAGAGAAAGCAGGAAGATCTAAAATTGACACTCTAACATCACAATTAAAAGAACTAGAGAGCAAGAGCAAACACATTCAAAAGCTAGCAGAAGGCAAGAAATAACTAAGATCAGAGCAGAACTGAAGGAGATAGAGACACAAAAAACCCTCCAAAAAATCAATGAATCCAGGAGTTGGTTTTTGAAAAGATCAACAAAATTGACAGACCGCTAGCAAGACTAATAAAGAAGAAAAGAGAGAGAATCAAATAGACGCAATAAAAAATGATAAAGGGATATCACCACCGACCCCACAGAAATACAAACTACCATCAGAGAATACTATAAACACTCTACGCAAATCAACTAGAAAATCTAGAAGAAATGGATAATTTCCTGGACACTTACACTCTCCCAAGACTAAACCAGGAAGAAGTTGAATCCTGAATAGACCAATAGCAGGCTCTGAAATTGAGGCAATAATTAATAGCCTACCACCAAAAAAAGTCCAGGACCAGATGGATTCACAGCTGAATTCTACCAGAGGTACAAGGAGGAGCTGGTACCATTCCTTCTGAAACTATTCCAATCAATAGAAAAAGAGGGAATCCTCCCTAACTCATTTTATGAGGCCAACATCATCCTGATACCAAAGCCTGGCAGAGACACAACAAAAAAAGAGAATTTTAGACCAATATCCCTGATGAACATCGATGCAAAAATCCTCAATAAAATACTGGCAAACCGGATCAGCAGCACATCAAAAAGCTTATCCACCATGATCAAGTGGGCTTCATCCCTGGGATGCAAGGCTGGTTCAACATCGCAAATCAATAAACGTAATCCAGCATATAAACAGAACCAAAGACAAAAACCACATGATTATCTCAATAGATGCAGAAAAGGCTTTTGACAAAATTCAACAGCCCTTCATGCTAAAACGCTCAATAAATTCGGTATTGATGGAACGTATCTCAAAATAATAAGAGCTATTTATGACAAACCCACAGCCAATATCATACTGAATGGGCAAAAACTGGAAAAATTCCCTTTGAAAACTGGCACAAGACAGGGATGCCCTCTCTCACCACTCCTATTCAACATAGTGTTGGAAGTTCTGGCTAGGGCAATCAGGCAAGAGAAAGAAATCAAGGGTATCCAGTTAGGAAAAGAAGAAGTCAAATTGTCCCTGTTTGCAGATGACATGATTGTATATTTAGAAAACCCCATGTCTCAGCCCAAAATCTCCTTAAGCTGATAAGCAACTTCAGCAAAGTCTCAGGATACAAAATTAATGTGCAAAAATCACAAGCATTCTTATACACCAGTAACAGACAAGCAGAGAGCCAAATCATGAATGAACTTCCATTCACAATTGCTTCAAAGAGAATAAAATACCTAGGAATCAACTTACAAGGGATGTAAAGGACCTCTTCAAGGAGAACTACAAACCACTGCTCAGTGAAATCAAAGAGGACACAAACAAAGAAGAACATACCATGCTCATGGATAGGAAGAATCAATATCGTGAAAATGGCCATACTGCCCAAGGTGATTTATAGATTCAATGCCATCCCCATCAAGCTACCAATGACTTTCTTCACAGAATTGGAAAAAAACTGCTTTAAAGTTCATATGGAACCAAAAAAGAGCCCGCATTGCCAAGACAATCCTAAGTCAAAAGAACAAAGCTGGAGGCATCACGCTACCTGACTTCAAACTATACTACAAGGCTACAGTAACCAAAACAGCATGGTACTGGTACCAAAACAGAGATATAGACCAATGGAACAGAACAGAGTCCTCAGAAATAATACCACACATCTACAGCCATCTGATCTTTGACAAACCTGAGAGAAACAAGAAATGGGAAAGGATTCCCTATTTAATAAATGGTGCTGGGAAAATTGGCTAGCCATAAGTAGAAAGCTGAAACTGGATCCTTTCCTTACCTTATACGAAAATTAATTCAAGATGGATTAGAGACTTAAATGTTAGACCTAATACCATAAAAACCCTAGAAGAAAATCTAGGTAGTACCATTCAGGACATAGGCATGGGCAAGGACTTCATGTCTAAAACACCAAAGCAACGGCAGCAAAAGCAAAATTGACAAATGGGATCTAATTAAACTAAAGAGCTTCTGCACAGCAAAAGAAACTACCATCAGAGTGAACAGGCAACCTACAGAATGGGAGAAAATTTTTGCAATCTACTCATCTGACAAAGGGCTAATATCCAGATCTACAAAGAACTCAAACAAATATACAAGAAAAAAACAAACAACCCCATCAAAAAGTGGGCAAAGGATATGAACAGACATTTCTCAAAAGAAGACATCCATACAGCCAACAGACACATGAAAAAATGCTCATCATCTGGCATCAGAGAAATGCAAATCAAAACCACAATGAGATACCATCTCACACCAGTTAGAATGGCAATCATTAAGAAGTCAGGAAACAACAGGTGTTGGAGAGGATGTGGAGAAATAGGAACACTTTTACACTGTGGTGGGATTGTAAACTAGTTCAACCATTATGGAAAACAGTATGGCGATTCCTCAAGGATCTAGAACTAGATGTACCATATGACCCAGCCATCCCACTACTGGTATATACCCAAAGGATTATAAATACTCTACTATAAAGACACATGCACACGTATGTTTATTGCGGCACTATTCACAATAGCAAAGACTTGGAATCAACCCAAATGTCCATCTGTGACAGACTGGATTAAGAAAATGTGGCACATATACACCATGGAATACTATGCAGCCATAAAAAAGGATGAGTTTGCGTCCTTTGTAGGGACATGGATGCAGCTGGAAACCATCATTCTTAGCAAACTATCACAAGAACAGAAAACCAAACACCGCATGTTCTCACTCATAGGTGGGAACTGAACAATGAGATCACTTGGACTCGGGAAGGGGAACATCACACACTGGGGCTATCATGGGGAGGGGGGAGGAGGGGAGGGATGCATTGGGGAGTTAACATGATATAAACGTCATGCACATGTACCCTAGAACTTAAAGTATAATAAAAAAAAAAAAAAAAAAAAGTAGTCTACATTCAACCTAGCAACTTCAACTGGGTATATACCCAAAAAAGAAAGAAGTCACATATAAAGACACGTGCTGAATGATTCCTGTTATGCAGCACAACTGCAAAGAATATAGAACTAGCCTAAGTTCTCACCAATCAATGAATGGGTAAAGAAAATGTGAATATACCTACCATGGAATACTACTCAGCCATAAAAAAAAAAAAAATGTCATTTGCAGCCACTTGTATGAAAACTGGGAGGACTATACCTGAATCCCAGCAAGTCAGAAACAGAACAGCAAATATTGCATGTTCTTGAAGCCATGGGCATGCAAGGCATACAGAGTGGTATAATGAGCATTGGAGACTCATAAGGAGGGAGAGTAGGGTGGTGAGTGATGAAAAACTACCTATTGGGTACAATTTCCACATTTGGGTTATAGGTATGCTAAAATCCTGCACCTGACCATGATAAAAATTAATCCACATAACCAACATCCACTTGAATCTCTATAGCTATTGAGATGAAAAGAAAATTTCAATGGTGTCTGAATTCTGGCTCAGTTGAATGAATGCTGATGCCACCAGCCAAAATATGGAATCTGAGTGGAGATATATAAACCAAAAGGCTTATGATGATCATTTATGTTTAACTGTATAGATCGTGTGAGATATCTATATCTAGGACTTATCTTTAGGGTATGCAGGTGTAGGCATTCTAAGTAAGGTGTAAACATATGAGTAATATAATGGCTAATATTTTTAACCATAGAATCATTGAAATCACTTCAAAATGGGATATCAAGCAAAAAGTATTGGACCAAAGACATAAAGCTGAGAAGCACTATCCTTAAGAATTAGGCAGAAGAGATACCTTCAGAGGACCACAGGAAATGATGGTCAAAGAGATAGAAGGATTTCCACAAAAGTTTGTTTTCATAGAAGGAAGAAATAGTTAGAAAAAGGAGGCAATCAGTGGTATGAAATAAACAGAGGGTCCAAGTAAGAACAATATAGTACTTGTTATTTAAATTAGGAATATCAAAGTGAAGATGAATACCAAGAAGTTTGAGGAAAGCACAGACCAATGATATAAACTTGAGATTCATGAGAGAAATGGGAGTTGAAGCTATGAAAGTAAATGTGATCACCCAAAGATAGTGTATGGAGGGAAAAGAGCAGTGTCTTGAGTATAGAGTTGTTGAAAAACCAGATTTAGGAGCTGGTACCAAGATGGCCTAATAGAAACAGCTCCAGTCTACAGCTCCCAGAGTGAGCGACACAGAAGTTGGGTGATTTCTGCATTTCCAACTGAGGTACCGGGTTCATCTCTCTGGGGCTTGTCAGACAGTGGGTGCAGTGCACGGAGCGTGAGCCAAAGGAGGACAGGGCATCGCCTCACCTGGGAAGTGGGAAGCGCAAGGGGTTGGGAAATTCCCTTTCCTAGCCAAGGGAAGCCGAGGCAGACAGTATCTGGAAAATTGGGACACTCCCAGGCTAATACTGTGCTTTTCCAATGGTCTTAGGAAATGGCACACAAGGAGATTATATCCTGTGCCTGACTTGGAGGGTCCCACGCCCATGGAGCCTCGCTCACTGCTAGCACAGCAGTCTGAGATCAAACTACAAGGTGGCAGCAAGGCTAGGGGAGGGGCGACCGCCATTGCTGATGCTTGAGTAGGTAAACAAAGCAGCTGGGAAGTTCAAACTGGGTGGAGTTCACCACAGCTCAAGGAGGCCTGCCTGCCTCTGTAGACTCCACCTCTGGGGGCAGGACTAGCTGAACTAAAGGCAGCAGAAACTTCTACAGACTTAAACCTCCATGTCTGACAGCTTTGAAGAGAGTAGTGGTTCTCCCAGCATGGAGTTTGAGATCTGAGAACAGACAGATTGTCTCCTCAAGTGGGTCCCTGACCCCCGAGTAGCCAAACTGGGAGACACCTCCCAGTAGGGGCCAACTGACACCTCATACAACTGGGTGCCCCTCTGAGACGAAGCTCCCAGAGGAAGGATCAGGCAGCAACGTTTGCTGTTCTGCAATATTTGCTGTTCTGCAGCCTCCACTGGTGATACCCAGACAAACAGGGTCTGGAGTGGTCCTCCAGCAAACTCCAACAGACCTGCAGCTGAGGGTCCAGACTGTTAGAAGGAAAACTAACAAACAGAAAGGACCTCCACACCAAAACCCCATCTATACGTCACCAGCGTCAAAGACCAAAGGTAGATAAAACCACAAGATGGGGAGAAACCAGAGCAGAAAAGCTGAAAATTCTAAAAATCAGAGCGCATCTTCTCCTGCAAAGAGACACAGCTCCTCGCCAGCAATGGAACAAAGCTGGATGGAGAATGACTTTGACGAGTTGACAGAAGAAGGTTTCAGGTGATCAGTAATAACAAACTTCTCCGAGCTAATGTAGGATGTTCTAACCCATCGCAAAGAAGCTAAAAACCTTGAAAACAAATTAGATGAATGGCTAACTACAATAAACGGCATAGAGAAGCCCTTAAATGACCTGATGGAGCTGAAAACCATGGCATGAGAATTACGTGATGCATACACAAGCTTCAGTAGCCGATTCAATCAAATGGAAGAAAGGGTATCAGTGACTGAAGATCAAATGAATGAAATGAGGCAAGAAGAGAAGTTTAGAGCAAAAAGAGGAAAAAAAATGAACAAAGCCTCCAAGAAATATGGGACTATATAAAAAGACCAAATCTACGTCTGACTGGTGTACCTGAAAGTGACAGGGAGAATGGAAACAAGTTGGAAAACACTTTTCAGGATATTATCCCAGAGAACTTCCCCAACCTAGCAAGGCAGGCCAACATTCAAATTCAGGAAATACAGAGAACACCACAAAGATACTCCTCAAGAGAGCAAATCCAAGACACATAATTGTCAGATTCAACAAAGTTGAAGGAAAAAATGTTAAGGGGAGCCAGAGTGAAAGTTCTGGTTACCCACAAAGGGAACCCTATCAGACTAACAGCAGAAACTCTACAAGACAGAAAAGAGTGGGGGCCAATATTCAACATTCTTCAATGAAAGAATTTTCAACCCAGAATTTCATATCCAGCCAAACTAAGCTTCATAAGTGAAGGAGAAATAAAATCCTTTACAGACAAGCAAATGCTTAGAGATATTTGAACACCAAGCCTGCACTACAAGAGACCCTGAAAGAAGCACTAAACATGGAAAGGAACAACCAGTACCAGCCATTGCAAAAACATGCCAAATTGTAAAGACCACCAATGCTAGGAAGAAACTGCATCAACTAACAAGCAAAAAACCAGCTAACATCATAATGACAGGATCAAATTCACACATAACAATATTAACCTTAAATGTAAATGGCTAAATGCTCCAATTAAAAGAAACAGACTGACAAATTGATAAACAGTCAAGACTCATCAGTGTGCTATATTCAGGAGACCCATCTCACGTGCAGAGACACACATAGGGTCAAAATAAAGGGATGGAGGAAGATCTACCAAGCAAATGGAAAACAAAAAAAGGCAGGGGTTGCAATCCTAGTCTCTGATAAAACAGACTTTAAAACAACAAAGATCAAAAGAGACAAAGAAGGCCATTACATAATGGTAAAGGGATTAATTCAACAAGAAGAGCTAACTATCCTAAATATCTATGCACCCAATACAGGAGCACCCAGATTCATAAAGAAAGTCCTTAGAGACTTACAAAGAGACTTAGACTCCCACACAATAATAATGCAAGACTTTAACACCGCCCTGTCAACATTAGACAGATCAACAAGACAGAAAGTTAACATGGATATCCAGCAATTGAACTCAACTCTGCACCAAGCGGACCTAATAGACATCTACAGAACTCTCCACCCCAGATCAACAGAATATACATTCTTCTCAGCACCACATCGCACTTATTCCAAAACTGACCACATAATTAGAAGTAAAGTACTCCTCAGCAAATGTAAAAGAACAGAAATTATAATAAACTGTCTCTCAGACCACAGTGCAAACAAATTAGAACTCAGGATTAAGAAACTCACTCAAAACTGCACAACTACATGGAAACTGAACAACCTGCTCCTGAATGACTACTGGGTACATAAAGAAATGAAGGCAGAAATAAATACGTTCTTTGAAACCAACGAGAACAAAGACACAACGTACCAGAATCTCTGAGACACATTTAAAGCAGTTTGTAGAGGGAAATTTATAGCACTAAATGCCTACAAGAGAAAGCAGGAAAGATCTAAAACTGACACCCTAACATCACAATTAAAAGAACTACAGAAGCAAGGGCAAACACATTCAAAAGCTATCAAAAGGCAAGAAATAACTAAGATCAGAGAAGAATTGAAGGAGATAGAGACACAAAAAACTCTTTCAAAAATCAATGAATCCAGGAACTGGTTTCTTGAAAAGGTCAATAAAATTGACAGACTGCTAGCAAGATTAATAAAGAAGAAAAGAAAGAAGAATCAAATAGATGC
Organism: Trachypithecus francoisi; assembly: GCF_009764315.1. NCBI lineage: Eukaryota > Metazoa > Chordata > Mammalia > Primates > Cercopithecidae > Trachypithecus > Trachypithecus francoisi. Next base: position 83,499,550 of record NW_022681471.1, on the reverse strand, counting down.
AATAAAAAATGATAAAGGAGATATTACCACTGATCCCGCAGAAATACACACTACCATCAGAGAATACTATAAACACCTCTATGCAAATAAACTATAAAATCTAGAAGAAATTGATAAATTCCTGGACACATACACCCTCCCAAGACTAAACCAGGAAGAAGCTGAATCCCTGAATAGGCCAATAACAGGCTCTGAAAATGAGGCAGTAATTAATAGCCTACCAACCAAAAAAAGTCCAGGACCAGATGGATTCACAGCCAAAGTCTACCAGAGGTACAAAGAGGAGCTGGTACCATTCCTTCAGAAACTATTCCAATCAATAGAAAAAGAGGGAATCCTCCCTAACTCGTTTTATGAGGCCAGCATCATCCTGACACCAAAGACTGGCAGAGACACAACAAAAAAAGAGAATTTTAGACCAATATCCCTGATGAACATCGATCCAAAAATCCTCAATAAAATACTGGCAAACCGAATCCAGCAGCACATCCAAAAGCTTATCCACCATGATCAAGTTGGCTTCATACGTCGGATGCAAGGCTGCCTCAACATATGCAAATCAATAGACATAATGTATCATATAAACAGAACCAAAGACAAAAACCACATGATTATCTCAATAGATGTCGAAAAAACCTTAGACAAAATCCAACAGTCCTTCATGCTAAAAACTCTCAAGAAACTAGGTAGTGATGTGATGTATCTCAAAATAATAAGAGCTATGTATGACAAACCCATAGGCAATATCATACTGAATGGGCAAAAACCGGAAGCATTCTCTTTGAAAACTGGCACAAGACAGGGATGCCCTCTCTCACCACTCCTATTCAACACAGTGTTGGAAGTTCTAGCCAGGGCAATCAGGCAGGAGAAAGAAATAAAGAGTATTCAGTTAGGAAAAGAAGAAGTCAAATTGTCCCTGTTTGCAGATGACATGATTGTATATTTAGAAAATGCCATCATCTCAGCCCAAAATCTCCTTAAGATCTTCAGCCAATTCTGAGGATACAAAATCAATGTGCAAAAATCACAAGGATTCCTATACACCAATAACAGACAAACAGAGAGCCAAATGATTAGTGAACTCCCATTCACAATTGCTTCAAATAGAATAAAATACCTAGGAATCCAACTTACAAGGGATGTGAAGGACCTCTTCAAGGAGAACTACAAACCACTGCTCAACAAAATAAAAGAGGACACAAACAAATGGAAGAACATTCCATGCTCAGGGATAGGAAGAATCAATATTGTGAAAATGGCCATACTGCCCAAGGTAATTTATAGATTCAATACCATACCCATCAAGCTATCAATGACTTTCTTCACAGAATTGGAAAAAGTACTTTAAAGTTCATATGGAAACAAAAAAGAGCCCACATTATCAAGACAATCCTAAGCCAAAAGAAGAAAGCTGGAGGTGTCACACTACCTGACTTCCAACTATACTACAAGGCTACAGTAACCAAAACAGCATGGTACTGTTGGGGTCCGTGTGTTTCCTAAACAAAGGAATGAATACACAGGACAACACAGGACAAGACATACATGGCGGCCACGCCGAACGGCACACTCTGCTTTATTTTATACACCCATTTGTGAAATGTTACCAAGTCACGGGGCATGTGTTGTTTCTCTGACCTTTCCTTGACTCCCAAGATCAGTAAACACTGACTAGTTCCCAGAGTCCACTCTTTACAACTGGCTCTTTTACCCTTCCTGTTTGCAGAGAAGGACCGTCCTGCTTTGTATGCAAGAGCAGGGCTTATCGGGAACGTCTTGTTTGCGAGCACGCAGTCCTCTACATCTCTCCCTTCTTTATTTACAAGTTTGAATTTCTTTTAAAACCATCATCACATGTTGGGCTCGCTGGGATTCGGTGTTTGCCCTTTGGCACCGTTTCTAGCAGACTGTGAAAATGACAGGCAAAAACAACAATCAATATACTACTAGAAACAGAAGTCAGTAAAGTTTTTATAGGACTCATAGGGTTTAAAGATTTCAAGCTTTGTGCAATACCAGTCATTAAATCTGTGTCAGTCAGCAATGGTAACTGATTACGAAACGTTTTAGAAATATTATGTGTTAGTTTTTGTATTTTTAGGGAAAGATTATTATGGCCAATTAAAAGCCATTTTATCTTTGTCTAATTATGTATAGTGTTGTTAAAAGGAACAGGGGTAATACAAAATTGAGTAGTATTTTAGTCACATTTTAACAAGGCTTGAGTATTTAACACTGTCAGTTGATCCTCTATTTAAGAAACCACTTGTTTTAAGTTATCTATTCATTTAGTCAAATGAGCATCGATGTCTCATTGTTGTTGTCACAACAAGTGAGATTGTTCATGCCATTGTTGCACGAACTTTGTATTTTGGATACTCTGATGTAACGCCAGTCTAGCAACAGCGGCGGTGGAAGCAATGGCCACAAGTCCCACTACTGTTGTTACGATGATCTCAACCGCTTTTCAGCTGTGGTGGACAAGATCTTGTATTATTTTGTAAATTTGAGTAATTCCAGTAGATTTATTCTAGGTGTATGTCAAATTTATAGGTAACCAGGTTTTTTTTTTTTTTTTTTTTTTTTAGTTTTAAAAATATATATATTGGAGTGAGTCTCATTCCAATTATTATGCCACCAAGCAGTATTTATATAGTTTAAAAAAGTTTAATTGCCCGTACAGTTAACTACTCTTGTATTATTATCTCATTTAAAGATTTTCGCTAACAACAAGTAAGGTTTTTAAACACAAGTAATGACATATCTAGATCTGCTTCGATGTAAAGATATATGGAAAGGATTAGAAAGATTAGTGGTATTTAAAGATATGTTTCCCGTAAAAGTAGACATTGGTTTGCCAGTAGCTAGTAACTTTTATCTATGACTTTGTATTTGTGAAGTGTTGGCCAAATGTGGCATAGGGTGCGACAAGCCACCATCATGCCAAATAATAGTTTCATTATAATCAGCATAAATGCTGTGATTATTTTTATGTCATCATAGGCTAATGTGGCTAAACTTAGTCTGAAAATCTCATGCACACTTCAGTCAGTGACAAGGTATCTGTAATTCCTACCTTTTACCTTTAATAATAATCGTGGTCTACTTTTTTTATATCTAGTCCACTCTAATTGGGAAACACTTCCGGAAACGTCAGGAATAGGACATAAGGATAATGTAGTAGGCAAGGTTTCGTTAAGCAGAGCAGTATGATTATATTTAAAACTCTGAGTAACAACAATCATAGTAAAGGCAGCAATGTGACTATGATTATAGCGCACAGCCCAAGCCTCATGAGAAGGATGTAAACAATGTGGACTGTTCCCAAGACATATAGGTAACTCTTTCACTCCAAATTGATATGAACTGTTTATTATACCCATGTCTAACTCAGGATTCTGATTTTACAAAGGTGATGGCATCCAAGCAGTATCATTAGTAAATACTAAAACTTCTTTGTCTCCCCAGGCCACACCTTGATATAAGGGTGGAAAGGGAATATAAGCCCAATATGTGAATTCTCCAGCTGTTATCTGGCAATTTACTATAGCTAGCATAGCCAGAAATAAGGTCAGTGAGGTTTTGGGCTGTCTAGCTTGTTGAACAACCCCTTCAGCTTCTTGAGTAAGCTTTTTCAGCTGACCCCATGTTGGGGGTTCCACTCGTCGAGTTTCGAAGGTGAAGGTTTTCTGAGTACTCAGATTTAATTTTTGAAATGCCGCCAGGAAGTCCTCCAGCTGGCTCCTCTTCGCCATGGCACTGCTTCAACCGTCGGGATAGGAACCACTCGTCTCCGGCACCTGTACGAACAAGAGCATGACCTCGACCCCATTGTAAAACTTTTCTTTTTAAATATTGGCCTTGTAATGAAGGATAGTACACCCACAAATTGTTAGCTTGTGGCTTTTCTAATGGTTGTTGAAAATGTTTTACTGCTTCAGATTGCTGTAATTGGCGCCAATAGTTAAGAAAATTTAAAGTAAAAAGAGCTTTCAGAATTTGATGTTTTGGGGAATCTCATCCATTTCCCCCTGTTGTTTTAAAAGTTGTAATTTTAAGGTAGTATTAGCTTTTTAAATAATTTATTTTTACTGTTAAGTGGAATATTAGTGGAATGATGAATGTGGTATGAAGAGAGGAAGGCAGCCAATTTGTGAGACTGATAAGTAGGAGTATTGTCAGTTTTTAATTTAGTAGGAACTTCTATAACAATAAAGTAAGTAAGTAAATGAGTAATAACAGAATCAGCTTTTTTAGAGGGTAATGGTGTAGCCCATTGGAAGTGTGACCAAGTATTAATTATATGATGAATATATTTTAAACGACCAAAAGAAGAAATATGTTATATTTATTTGTCAAACATGATTTTGTTGAGTGTCTTGGGGATTTATATCTGGACTTAAAAAGGGTGTAATAATAGGAGCATAAGATGGACAGGCTTTGACAATAGTTTGGGCTTGATGGCGCGTTATAGAAAAATTGTCGTTGTAATCTTAAACTGTTAGTATGATGTAATTGATGTTTATCTTGAGCCTGTTGGACACTGTCAACAAGTAAAGAATCAATTTGGCTATTACCAAAAGTTAAAGGTCTCGGTAAAGCTGAATGTGAAAAAATATGAGTGATAAAAAGGGGGATTGTATGGGAAGTAAGAGTCAAAAACAATAAGGAAAATAGTTTTTTAAAGGGGTTTTTGGGAGTAATGGTAAAGAAGTTTGAGAAATATACTTAGTCACATATACAGTATATTGGGAATTACTAACTATATTATAAGGGGTTTGAGGTCAATCTTGTAGTATCATAAGAATGGTAAAAAGTTTTTTCTGTTGTATAGATTGAAATCGATAGTGAGAAATTTTTGAATTATTTGATGTTTAGTATCTAGTTATTTTATTGTTAGAAGTATTAGTAAAAAAGGTGGGACCTTTATCCGGAGTATAAGAAATAGGATTATAGGGCAGGAAAGAATATTGTAGAAAAGCAAATAATTTATGACTGGGATAGTGTTGAGAAAAGGAACCAGTATACTTAGCACAAGTCACTTGTTATTTTTTATGAGTTTTTAGTAGAAATTTAATGTATTGATTAGATAATTGGGTAATAATTTTTATAGGGTTAGTTTCAAGTAATTGACGAGTTTTATGTTGTCTTTTAATAATTAATTTAGCTAATTTATTAATATAAGGGTAAATTTTTTAATGGCTTTATTAGCCAAAAATAGTCACTTTAGAATGTTATTATTTTGATGTAAGATGGCTGTTGGTGAATGAGGAGTACGAAAAAGACATAAAGAGAGTGGAAGATCGGGTATAATATAATCAAGGTGAGCTTTACTAATTTTATTTTTTACAAAAGACAATTTTCTTTTGTAGTAGGGGATAATTGTCAAGAACTGTTTAAATTCGAATCCCCTTTTAAGGTAGTAAACAAATGTTGTAATTTATAAATAGGAATACTTAAGATGGGACGAAGTCAATTAATATTTTTAATAATTTTTGAAAGTTATTAAGGGTCATAAGTTGATTTATCTTAATTTGAACCTTTTGTGGGCGGATTTGTTTTTTAGTCAATAGATACCCCAAATATTGAATGGGGAACTGAGTTTGTATTTTTTTTTGGGAGATATTTGTAAATTATAATGAATTAACTGTTGTTGTAAAACCTTAAAAACTTGATTTTGGAGGGTTACATTGGGGTAGCCAATAAAATATCATCTAAATAATGATAAATTAACACAGTTGGAAACTGATTTTTTATAGGATTTAAAGTTCTATGTATGAATTTTTGACATAAAATAGGGCTATTAAGCATAACCTGGGGAAGAACTTTCTACTGATATTTTTGAGTGGGCTGCTCATTATTATATTTAGGAATAATAAAGGCAAACTTCTTATAATTTTGAGGTTGTAATGGAATAGAGAAAAAATCTTTGAGATCTATGACCATTAATTTTTAACTTTGTGGGATAAGGGCGGGATTAGGAAGACCAGGCTGTAAACTCCTCATAGGTTGAATGTAAACATTTATAGTTTTAAGATTAGTTAATAAACGCCATTTTTTATTTTTATTTTTATTTTTATATTTTTTATATGACAAAGATAGGGGAATTCCATGCAGAAGTACTTGGCTCTATATGCCCCTTGGCCAATTGTTTTTTTGACTAATTTTTTTAAAGTCTCAAGTTTTTTTTTAGATAATGGCCACTGTTCCACCCAAACAGGAGTGGTAGTTTTCTATTTTAATTGTAAAGGTTGAGGCTGGTGAACAGTGGCTATGAGTTTAAAGGATTGTAGTCTATTTTGAACATCATATTTTGGCAGCTGAAGAAATATGAGGAATGTTTAAAAAAGTACCAAATTGTTGTAAAAGATTTTGTCTCTAAAGATTAATATTATAGGAACAATATAAAAAAAAATTTGACCTTTTTGACCTTTAGGACCGACACAGGTTAAAGGTTCTATGTTTTGATAAACCATAGAAGCAGCACCAAAGCCAGTGAGTGTAATTGAAACTTGTTTTTTTTAATTTTTTTATTGTATAGGCCACTGATTTAAACAAATGATAGACACATCTGGCCCCGTGTCAATTAACCCTTTAAAAACTATTCTATTAATGTGTAATGAACATAAGGGCTTTTGTTAGAAACTAAAGTTTCCTAAAAAACAGTTTCTTTCTGTGTTACTGAACCCTCCCTGTCGAGATATCTCTCTAGATAGGAACGGAAAAAAAGGCAATAAAAGTAATTGTGCAATATGTTCTCTGCCTTTAGGCGCATAAATTGTGAGACTTGTACCATAATAAGAATTTTATTAGTAAAATTAGGATCAATAATTTTTGGAATTACCATTAACTCCTGTATAGTATTGTTGTTTTGACCTAACAAAAGTCTTACATGTCCTTTTGGCAAACGGCCACACACTCCAGTAGCTAATTTATGTACTCTTCTCTTAGGAGACAAGGTATAAGGCTAAGTAATAGCTAAGTCAGTAGTGGCACTCTGCTTAGTTGTTGTATAAAGCTGGGAAACTGGGGTAAGGGGTGGTATTTTTAAGGAGGACTTGAATTTATTTCTTGATGTTCTAGGCCATTGCTCACTGGGTATTGTGGTAGGCTTGTATTACAATTGTTGGGGCCCCAAGCCTGTGGGCCCCGGCTCCCGTTTCCCAGGAGAGGAGATAGTAAATTTTCACTTTTATCAGTTTTGGAACGACATTTATTTGTCCAATGTCGACCTTTGTCACAACGTTTGCACAACTCTGAAGGCAGCTTTCTGCCTTGAGGGATGAAAGTGTTCAATTTTTTATGACTTTTTTTTTTTTTTTGAAATGTCCAGGTTTATCATATTGAAAGCAAACACCTTGTTTGTTATTTTTTTTTTTTAAGGCTTTAGATAGGGCTCCAGCAAATAATTGAGCATTATAAATAGCCCCTCTAACACCAGCACAAGCTCTAATATATTTATCTAAATTGGCCTCACTGGCCTTTAATGGTCTCAACAATTTTGACAGTCAGCATTAGCATTTTCAAAAGACAATGTTTGTAACAAAATTTTTGAAGTAGGGCCAACGCCCACAGTTTTCAAGACAGAATCTTGAAGACAGGCTACAAAATTTGGATATGGTTTATTTGTGCCCTGTAAAATCTTCACAAAGGAGAAGGAAGATTTTCCTGCTATTTCTACCTTATTTCAGGCCCTTAAAAACAAAGTCTTGATTTGAGTAAGGGCGACATCATCTAGGCCAGCCTGAGCATTAAGAGTAGCATATTGGCCCGTGCCTGTGAGTTGTTTTTCAGTGGGTCCTGGGGGATCACACGTAGCATTTTTTCCTAGACTGTACATGCGCCTCGTCTATCTACTAGCTGTGTAATTGTAACCACTGAGAAGATCAAGAACAGTCTTCTCCAAAGTCTCCCAGTCTATAGGAATTATCAAATTTTTTGATGAAAAAGCATCAAGAAAACCAAGGACAAAAGGAGATTGAGGTCCATAGTTAGAAATTACAGCTTTCATTTCTTTTAAAAATTTAAATTGTAAGGCAGTAAATTGGACATCATTGCTATCATGTGGAAACTGAGCATTAGGAGCAAAAGGAGCACGAATAATTGGAAACAAATCCAGCTCCTCAAATTCTCTATCTTTTCCTTTTCTCCCTCCCCCAATGGCAGGAAAGGCACTGAGAAAACTTTGTCAGACAAAGGTAAGGAAGCTGGGGGGTTGGAGGCACTGGAAAATCCCCTTCTAATGGGGCAGAAGGAAAAGAAACAGGGAAAGCTCGCAAAGGTGAATTAGAAGAATGTATCGTTGAAGCATTCCCATAATACGCTGTATGTCAGAACTCCCCTTAGAAGAAGGAAGAGTTGGCTCTTCCTCTTCTCCCCCTTTTGCTACCCCCCCCATCCTCTGTTTTGCAGGCATAAATGGGCTCCATTTCAGATTCATTTTTTTTCAAATCCTCAGATGCCTTTCCTCCTGTGGCTACATCACCATGCTCTGAATTATCTCAAGTAACTCTAATGCTTGAGTGATAGAGTTACACAAGGTCCACAAATTTAGTGGCATAGTATCCCCTAACTGGTGAGCTCTACGCAGAGCTTTTACTACCTGTAACCATTCTCTCCGATTCAGCTGCACTTTAGTCTGATACTGAAACCAGTAACAATGTTGTTCAACATGAGCAAACAATCGCTTCAAAGTCTTTTCTTTCACTTCTACTCCTATAGACAGCAACAGTCCTTGAAGCAGCCGTAAATATTCTGAGGCCAGAGAGTTGGAATTCCCCATAATTATCCCGTGGGTCCCCCTTCTGTACTTACACAACCAGGGTGCTCCCCCTCCGGTTCCTTGCTCTCTTGGAGCCACGGACCCTGCTCGCTGTGCCAGTTGTTGGGGTCTGCGTGATTCCTAAACAAAGAAATAAACACACAGGACAACACAGGACAAGACATACATGGTGGCCGCGCCAAACGGCACACTCTGCTTTATTTTATACAGCTGTTTGTGGAATGTTACCAAGTCACGGGGCATGTGTTGTTTCTCTGACCTTTCCTTGACTCCCAAGATCAATAAACATTGACTAGTTCCCAGAGCCCACTCTTTACAACTGGCTCTTTTGCCCTTCCTATTTGCAGAGAAGGACCGTCCTACTTTGTCTACAAGAGCAGGGCTTATCGAGAACGTCTTGTTTGCGAGCATGCAGTCCTCTACACGGTACTGTTATGAAAACAGACATACAGACCAATGGAACAGAGCAGAGCCCTCGGAAATAACACCACATATCTACAACAATCTGATCTTTGACAAACCTGACAAAAACAAGAAATAGGGAAAGGATTCCCTATTTAATAAATGGTGCTGGGAAAACTGGCTAGCCACATGTAGAAAGCTGCAACTGGATCCCTTACTTAAACCTTACACAAACATTAATTAAAGATGGATTAAAGACTTAAATGTTAGACCTCAAACCATAAAACCCCTAAAATAAAACCTAGGCAATACCATTCAGGACATAGCCAGGGGCAAGGATTTAATGACTGAAACATCAAAAGCAATGGAAACATAAGCCAAAATTGAAAAATGGGATCTAATTAAACTAAAGAGCTTCTGCACAGGAAAAGAAACTACCAACAGAGTGAACAGGCAACCTACAGAATGGGAGAAAATTTTTACAATCTGCGTATCTGACAAAGGGCTAATATCCAGAATCTACAAAGAACTTAAACAGATTTACAAGAAAAAATGAAGTAACTCCATCAAAAAGTGGGCAAAGGATATGAACAGACACTTCTCAAAAGAAGACATTTATGTGGTCAACAGACACATGAAAAAATGTTCATCATCACTGGCCATAAGCAAATCAAAAACTAAAATGAGATACCATCTCACACCAGTTAGAATGGCGATCATTAAAAAGTTAGGAACCAGTCCAAGGCCGGGGGCGGAGCAAGATGGCCGAATAGGAACAGCTCCAGTCTCCAACTCCCAGCGCGAGTGACACAGAAGACCAGTGATTTCTGCATTTTCAACTGAGGTACTGGGGTCATCTCTCTAGGGAGTGCCGGACAATCGGTGCTGGTCAGCTGCTGCAGCCTGACCAGCGTGAGCTGAAGCAGGGCGAGGCATCGCCTCACCAGAAAGCGCAAGGGGGAAGGAAATCCATTTTCCTAGCCAGGGGAACTGAGACACACAACACTTGGAAAATCGGGTAGCTCCCACCCCAATACTGCGCTTTAAGGAAACAGGCACACCAGGAGAATATATCCCACACCTGGCCGGGAGGGTCCCACGCCCACGGAGCCTCTCTCACTGCTAACACAGCCGTCTGCGGCGATCTATCCGCAAGGCAGCAGCGAGGCTGGGGGAGGGGCGCCCGCCATTGCTGAGGCTTAAGCAGGTAAACAAAGCCACTGGGAAGCTCGAACTGGGTGGAGCTCACAGCAGCTCAAGGAAGCCTGCCTGTCTCTGTAGACTCTACCTCTGCGGACAGCGCACAGCTGCAGTCCATTAGGGAAAGAGCGGGGCCGCTGCAGACGTGAACGACTCTGTCTGACAGCTTTGGGGAGAGCCGTGGATCTCCTAACGCGGAGGTTGAGATCTGAGAACGGACAGACTGCCTGCTCAGGTGGGTCCCTGACCCCGAGTAGCCTAACTGGGAGACATCCCCCACTAGGGGCAGTCTGATACCCCACACCTCACAGGGTGGCGTCACCCCTGAGAGGAAACTTCCAAAGAAAGAATCAGACAGGTACACTCGCTGTTCAGCAATATTCTATCTTCGGCAACCTCTGCTGCTGATACCCAGGCAAACAGGGTCTGGAGTGGACCTCAAGCAATCTCTAACAGACCAACAGACAGTCCTTCTGACTCTCAGACGGAAAACTATCAAACAGGAAGGACACCTATACCAAAATCCCATCAGTACGTCACCATCATCAAAGTCCAGAGACAGATAAAACCCAAAGATGGGGAAGAAGAAGGGCAGAAAAGCGGAAATTCAAAAAATAAGAGCGCATCTCCCCCTGCAAAGGAGCGCAGCCCATCTCCAGCAACGGATCAAAGCTGGTCAGAGAATGACTTTGACGAGATGAGAGAAGAGGCTTCAGTCCATCAAACCTCTCAGAGCTAAAGGAGGAATTATGTACCCAGCGCAAAGAAACTAAAAATCTTGAAAAAAAAAGTGGAAGAATTGACAGCTAGACTAATTAATGCAGAGAAGATCATAAACGAAATGACACAGATGAAAACCATGACACGAGAAATACGTGACAAATGCACAAGCTTCAGTAACCGACTCGATCAACTGGAAGAAAGAGTATCAGCGATTGAGGATCAAATGAATGAAATGAAGTGAGAAGAGAAACCAAAAGAAAAAAGAAGAAAAAGAAATGAACAAAGCCTGCAAGAAGTATGGGATTATGTAAAAAGACCAAATCTACGTCTGATTGGGGTGCCTGAAAGTGAGGGGGAAAATGGAACCAAGTGGAAAACACTCTTCAGGATATCATACAGGAGAACTTCCCCAACCTAGTAGGGCAGGCCAACATTCAAATTCAGGAAATACAGAGAACGCCACAAAGATACTCCTCCAGAAGAGCAACTCCAAGACACATAATTGCCAGATTCACCAAAGTTGAAATGAAGGAAAAAATCTTAAGGGCAGCCAGAGGAAAGGTCGGGTTACCCACAAAGGGAAGCCCATCAGACTAACAGCAGATCTCTCGGCAGAAACTCTACAAGCCAGAAGAGAGTGGGGGCCAATATTCAAGTTCTTAAAGAAAAGAATTTTCAACCCAGAATTTCATATCCAGCCAAACTAAGTTTCATCAGTGAAGGAGAAATAAAATCCTTTACAGATAAGCAAATGCTTAGAGATTTTGTCACCACCAGCCTGCCTTACAAGAGACCCTGAAGGAAGCCCTAAACATGGAAAGGAACAACCGGTACCAGCCATTGCAAAAACATGCCAAAATGTAAAGACCATCCAGGCTAGGAAGAAACTGCATCAACTAACCAGCAAAAAACCAGTTAATATCATAATGACAGGATCAAGTTCACAAATAACAATATTAACCTTAAATGTCAATGGACTAAATGCTCCAATTAAAAGACACAGACTGGCAAACGGATAAAGAGTCAAGACCATCAGTCTGCTGTATTCAGGAGACCCATCTCACATGCAGAGACATACATAGGCTCAAAAAAAGGGATGGAGGAAGATCTACCAAGCAAATGGAGAACACAAAAAAGCAGGGGTTGCAATCCTAGTCTCTGATAAAACAGACTTTAAACCATCAAAGATCAAAAGAGACAAAGAAGGCCATTACATAATGGTAAAGGGATCAATTCAACAGGAAGAGCTAACTCTCCTAAATATATATGCACCAATACAGGAGCACCCAGATTCATAAAGCAAGTCCTTAGAGACCTACAAAGAGACTTAGACTCCCATACAATAATAACGGGAGACTTCAACACTCCACTGTCAACATTAGACAGATCAACGAGACAGAAAGTTAACAAGGATATCCAGGAATTGAACTCATCTCTGCACCAAGTGGACCTAATAGACATCTATAGAACTCTCCACCCCAAATCAACAGAATATACATTTTTCTCAGCACCACATCGCACTTATTCCAAAATTGACCACATAATTGGAAGTAAAGCACTCTCAGCAAATGTACAAGAACAGAATTATAACAAACTGTCTCTCAGACCACAGTGCAATCAAACTAGAACTCAGGACTAAGAAACTCAATCAAAACCGCTCAACTACATGGAAACTGAACAACCTGCTCCTGAATGACTACTGGGTACATAACGAAATGAAAGCAGAAATAAGATGTTCTTTGAAACCAATGAGAACAAAGATACAACATACCAGAATCTCTGGGACACATTGAAAGCAGTGTGTAGAGGGAAATTCATAGCACTAAATGCCCACAAGAGAAAGCAGGAGAGATCTAAAATTGACACTCTAACATCACAATTAAAAGAACTAGAGAGGCAAGACCAAACACATTCAAAAGCTAGCAGAAGGCAAGAAATAACTAAGATCAGAGCAGAACTGAAGGAGATAGAGACACAAAAAACCCTCCAAAAAATCAATGAATCCAGGAGTTGGTTTTTTGAAAAGATCAACAAAATGACAGACCGATAGCTAGACTAATAAAGAAGAAAAGAGAGAGGAATCAAATAGACGCAATAAAAAATGATAAAGGGGATATCACCACCGACCCCAGAGAAATACAAACAACCATCAGAGAATACTATAAATGCCTCTACGCAAATGAACTAGAAAATCTAGAAGAAATGGATAATTTCCTGGACACTTACACTCTCCAAGACTAAACCAGGAAGAAGTTGAATCCCTGAATAGACCAATAGCAGGCTCTGAAATTGAGGCAACAATTAATAGCCTACCCACCAAAAAAAGTCCAGGACCAGATGGATTCACAGCTGAATTCTACCAGAGGTACAAGGAGGAGCTGGTACCATTCCTTCTGAAACTATTGCAATCAATAGAAAAAGAGGGAATCCTCCCTAACTCTTTTTATGAGGCCAACATCATCCTGATACCAAAGACTGGCAGAGACACAACAATAAAAGAGAATTTTAGACCAATATCCCTGATGAACATCGATGCAAAAATCCTCAATAAAATACTGGCAAACCGGATTCAGCAGCACATCAAAAAGCTTATCCACCATGATCAAGTGGGCTTCATCCCTGGGATGCAAGGCTGGTTCAACATTTGCAAATCAATAAACGTAATCCAGCATATAAACAGAACCAAAGACAAGAACCACATAATTATCTCAATAGATGCAGAAAAGGCTTTTGACAAAATTCAACAGCCCTTTATCCCAAAAACGCTCAATAAATTTGGTATTGATGGAACGTACCTCAAAATAAGAGCTATTTATGACAAACCCACAGCTAATATCATACTGAATGGGCAAAAACTGGAAAAATTCCCTTTGAAAACTGGCACAAGACAGGGATGCCCTCTCTCACCACTCCTATTCAACATAGTGTTGGAAGTTCTGGCTAGGGCAATGAGGCAAGAGAAAGAAATCAAGGGTATCCAGTTAGGAAAAGAAGAAGTCAAATTGTCCCTGTTTGCCGATGACATGATTGTATATTTAGAAAAACCCATTGTCTCAGCCCAAAATCTCTTAAGCTGATAAGCAACTTCAGCAAAGTCTCAGGATACAAAATTAATGTGCAAAAATCACAAGCATTCTTATACACCAGTAACAGACAAGCAGAGAGCCAAATCAGGAATGAACTTCCATTCACAATTGCTTCAAAGAGAATAAAATACCTAGGAATCCAGCTTACAAGAGATGAAAGGACCTCTTCAAGGAGAACTACAAACCACTGCTCAGTGACATAAAAGAGGACACAAACAAATGGAAGAACATACCATGCTCATGGGTAGGAAGAATCAATATCGTGAAAATGGCCATACTGCACAAGGTCATTTATAGATTCAATGCCATCCCCATCAAGCTACCAATGACTTTCTTCACAGAATTGGAAAAAACTGCTTTAAAGTTCATATGGAGCCAATAAAGAGCCCGCATTGCCAAGACAATCCTAAGTCAAAAGGACAAAGCCGGAGGCGTCACGCTACTGACTTCAAACTATACTACAAGGCTACAGTAACCAAAACAGCATGGTACTGGTACCAAAACAGAGATATAGACAATGGAACAGAACAGAGTCCTCAGAAATAATACCACCATCTACAGCCATCTGATCTTTGACAAACCTGAGAGAAACAAGAAATGGGGAAAGGATTCCCTATTTATAAATGGTGCTGGGAAAATTGGCTAGCCATAAGTAGAAAGCTGAACTGGATCCTTTCCTTACCCCTTATACGAAGATTAATTCAAGATGGATTAGAGACTTAAATGTTAGACCTAATACCATAAGAAACCTAGAAGAAAATCTAGGTAATACCATTCAGGACATAGCCATGGGCAAGGACTTCATGTCTAAAGCACCAAAAGCAACGGCAGCAAAAACAAAAATTGACACATGGGATCTAATTAAACTAAAGAGCTTTTGCACAGCAAAAGAAACTAGATCAGAGTGAACAGGCAACCTATAGAATGGGAAAAAATTTTGCAACCTACTCATTGACAAAGGGCTAATATCCAGAATCTACAAAGAACTCAAACAAATATACAAGAAAAAAACAAAACAAACCCATCAAAAAGGGGAAAGGATATGAACAGACATATCTCAAAAGAAGACATCCATACAGCCAACAGACACATGAAAAAATGCTCCTCATCACTCGCCATCAGAGAAATGTAAATCAAAACCACAATGAGATACCATCTCACGCCAGTTAGAATGGCAATCATTAAGAAGTCAGAAACCAACAGGTGTTGGAGAGGATGTGGAGAAATAGGAACACTTTTACACTGTTGGTGGGATTGTAAACTAGTTCAACCATTATGGAAAACAGTATGGTGATTCCTCAAGGATCTAGAACTAGATGTACCATATGACCCAGCATCCCACTACTGGGTATATACCCAAAGGATTATAAATTACTCTCCTACAAAGACACATGCACACGTATGTTTATTGTGGCACTATTCACAATAGCAAAGACTTGGAATCAACCCAAATGTCCATCTGTGACAGACTGGATTAAGAAAATGGGGCACATATACACCATGGAATACTATGCAGCCATCAAAAGGATGAGTTTGCGTCCTTTGTAGGGACATGGATGCAGCTGGAAACCATCATTCTTAGCAAACTATCACAAGAAGAGAAAACCAAACACCGCATGTTCTCACTCATAGGTGGGAACTGAACAATGAGATCACTTGGACTCGGGAAGGGGAACATCACACACTGGGGCCTATCATGGGGAGGGGGGAGGAGGGAGGGATTGCATTGGGGAGTTATAGATGATATAAACGTTATGCACATGTACCCTAGAACTTAAAGCATAATAAATAAAAAAAAAAGAAAAAAAAAGAAAAAAAAAAAAAAAAAAAAAAAGAAAGTCCAAGGCCAAAGGCTGAGAAACTGGGAGGCCGTTAGTGCAATCCCAGAGTCCAAAGCAGAAAATCTGGAGCTCTGATGTCCCAGAGCAAGAGAGAGGGTTGATGTCCCAGAAAGAGAGAGCAAATGCACCCTTCCTCTGATTTTTTGTTCTATCCAGGACCTCACCAGATGGGATGATGCTGCTCACATTGGCAAGGGGATCTTCTTTACTCAGTCTACTGATTGGAATGCTGATCTCTGCTGGAAACGCCCTCACAGGCACACCCAAAATCATGTTTTACCAGTGATCAGGGTGTCTCTTTTTTTTTTTTTTTTGAGACGGTGTCTCGCTCTGTCGCCCAGGCTGGAGTTCAGTGGCCGGATCTCAGCTCACTGCAAGCTCTGCCTCCCCGGTTTATGCCATTCTCTCGCCTCAGCCTCCCGTGTAGCTGTGACTACAGGCGCCTGCCATCTCGCCCGGCTAATATTTTGTATATTTTAGTAGAGACGGGGTTTCATCGTGTTAGCCAGGATGGTCTCGATCTCCTGACCTCGTCATCCGCCCGTCTCGGCCTCCCAAAGTGCTGGGATTACAGGTTTGAGCCACCGCGCCCAACCTCTGGGTGTCTCTTAACCCAGTCAAGTGGACACATAAAATTAACCATCACGGACCTTCAATGATAATAATCTGTGTGCTCTATTTTATTTCTAACTCTGAAATTATAGTCATCTTTAGTTATCAGTGGATCTTATTCATCTGAGAAGGGTCCCTGTGTCCCCAACACCCTACTTCACAGAGCCCCAGCATGACAGGGGCACAAAATATTTGTTAAGTTGAAAAAAAAAAAAAAAAAGTTAGGAACCAACAGATGCTGTGGAGGATGTGGAGAAATAAGAATGCTTTTACACTACTGGTGGATGTGTAAATTAGTTCAACCATTATGGAAGATAGTGTGGTGATTCCTCAAGGATCTAGAACTAGATATACCATTTGACCCAATCATCTTATTACTGGGTATATACCCAATGGATTATAAATCATGCTGCTATAAAGACACATTCACAGGTATGTTACTGCGGCACTATCCGCAATAGTAGAGACTTGGAACCAATCCAAATGTCCATCAATGATAGACTGGATTAAGAAAATGTGGCGGGGGGGGGGAGGAGCAAGATGGCCGAATAGGAACAGCTCCAGTCTCCAACTCCCAGCGCAAGCGACACAGAAGATTGGTGATTTCTGCATTTTCAACTGAGGTACTGGGGTCATCTCACTAGGGAGTGCTGGAAAATCGGTGCTGGTCAGCTGCTGCAGCCTGACCAGCGAGAGCTGAAGCAGGGCGAGGCATTGCCTCATCTGGAAGCGCAAGGGGGAAGGGAATCCCTTTTCCTAGCCAGGGGAACTGAGACACACAACACCTGGAAAATTGGGTAACTCCCACCCGAATGCTGTGCTTTACACAGACAGGCAACGAGGAGAATATATCCCACACTGGCCAGGAGGGTCCCACGCCCACGGAGCCTCCCTCATTGCTAACACAGCAGTCTGCGGCGATCTATCCACAAGGCAGCAGCGAGGCTGGGGGAGGGGCGCCCACCATGCTGAGGCTTAGGTAGGTAAACAAAGCCGCAGGGAAGCTCGAACTGGGTGGAGCTCACAGCAGCTCAAGGAAGCCTGCCTGTCTCGGTAGACTCCACCTCTGGGGATAGAGCACAGCTAAAAACAACAGGGGAAGGAGCAGGGGCCTGTGCAGATGCGAACGACTCTGTCTGACAGCTTTGAGGAGAGTCGTGGATCTCCCAATGCGGAGGTTGAGATCTGAGAACGGACAGACTGCCTGCTCAGGTGGGTCCCTGACCCCTGAGTAGCCTAGCTGGGAGACATCCCCCACTAGGGGCAGTCTGACACCCCACACCTCACAGAGTGGAGTACACCCCTGAGAGGAAGCTTCCAAAGGAAGAATGAGACAGGTACACTCACTGTTCAGCAATATTCTATCTCTGCAACCTCTGCTGCTGATACCCAGGCAAACAGGTCTGGAGTGGACCTCAAGCAATCTCTAACAGACCTATAGCTGAGGGTCCTGACTGTCAGAAGGAAAACTATCAAACAGGAAGGACACCTATACGAAAAACCCATCAGTACGTCACCATCATCAAAGACCAGAGAGAGAAAAAACCACAAAGATGGGGAAAAAGCAGGGCAGAAAAGCTGGAAATTCAAAATATAAGAGCGCATCTCCCCCTGCAAAGGAGCGCAGCCCATCACCAGCAACGGATCAAAGCTGGTCAGAGAATGACTTTAACGAGATGAGAGAAGAAGGCTTCAGTCCATCAAACTTCTCAGACCTAAAGGAGGAATTACGTACACAGCGCAAAGAAACTAAAAATCTTGAAAAAGAGTGGAAGAATTGACAGCTAGACTAATAATGCAGAGAAGATCATAAACGAAATGACAGAGATGAAAACCATGACCAAGAAATACGTGACAAATGCACAAGCTTCAGTAACCGACTCGATCAACTGGAAGAAAGAGTATCAGCGATTGAGGATCAAATGAATGAAATGAAGCGAGAAGAGAAACCAAAAGAAAAAAAGTAGAAAAAGAAATGAACAAAGCCTGCAAGAAGTATGGGATTACGTAAAAAGACCAAATCTACGTCTGATTGGGGTGCCTGAAAGTGAGGGGGAAAATGGAACCAAGTTGGAAAACACTCTTCAGGATATCATCCAGGAGAGCTTCCCCAATCTAGTAGGACAGGCCAACATTCAAATTCAGGAAATAGAGGGAACACCACAAAGATACTCCTCCAGAAGAGCAACTCCAAGACACATAATTGCCAGATTCACCAAAGTTGAAATGAAGGAAAAAATCTTAAGGGCAGCCAGAGAGAAAGGTCGGGTTACCCACAAAGGGAAGCCCATCAGACTAACAGCAGAACTCTTGGCAGAACTCTACAAGCCAGAAGAGAGTGGGGGCCAATGTTCAATGTTCTTAAAGAAAAGAATTTTCAACCCAGAATTTCATATCCAGCCAAACTAAGTTTCATAAGTGAAGGAGAGAAATAAATCCTTTACAGATAAGCAAATGCTTAGAGATTTGTCACCACCAGGCCTGCCTTACAAGAGACCCTGAAGGAAGCCCTAAACATGGAAAGGAACAACCGGTACCAGCCATTGCAAAAACATGCCAAATGTAAAGACCATCGAGGCTAGGAAGAAACTGCATCAACTAACAGCAAAATAACCAGTTAATATCATAATGACAGGATCAAGTTCACACATAACAATATTAACCTTCAATGTAAATGGACTAAATGCTCCAATTAAAAGACACAGACTGGCAAACTGGATAAAGAGTCAAGACCCATCAGTCTGCTGTATCAGGAGACCCATCTACATGCAGAGACATACATAGGCTCAAAATCAAGGGATGGAGGAAGATCTACCAAGCAAATGGAGAACAAAAAAAAGCAGGGGTTGCAATCCTAGTCTCTGATAAAACAGACTTAAACCATCAAAGATCAAAAGAGACAAAGAAGGCCATTACATAAGGGAAAGGGATCATTCAACAGGAAGAGCTAACTCTCCTAAATATATTGCACCCAATACAGGAGCACCAGATTCATAAAGCAAGTCCTTAGAGACTTACAAAGAGACTAGACTCCCATACAATAATAATGGGAGACTTCAACACCCCACTGTCAACATTAGACAGATCAACGAGACAGAAAGTTAACAAGGATATCCAGGAATTGAATTCATCTCTGCACCAAGCGGACCTAATAGACATCTATAGAACTCTCCAACCCAAATCAACAGAATTTACATTCTTCTTAGTACACATCGCACTTATTTCCAAATTGACCACATAATTGGAAGTAAAGCACTCCTCAGCAAATGTACAAGAACAGAAATTATAAAAATGTCTCTCAGACCACAGTGCAATCAAACTAGAACTCAGGACTAAGAAACTCAATCAAACCGCTCAACTACATGGAAACTGAACACCTGCTCCTGGAGTGACTACTGGGTACCATAACGAAATGAAGGCAGAAATAAAATGTTCTTTGAAACTAATGAGAACAAAGATACAACATACCAGAATCTCTGGGACACATTTAAAGCAGTGTGTAGAAGGGAAATTTATAGCACTAAATGCCCACAGGATAAGCAGGAAGATCTAAAATGGACACTCTAACATCACAATTAAAAGAACTAGAGTGCAAGAGCAAACACATTCAAAGCTAGCAGAAGGCAAGAAATAACTAAGATCAGAGCAGAACTGAAGGAGATAGAGACATAAAAAACCCTCCAAAAAATCAATGAATCCAGAGTTGTGTTTTTTGAAAAGATCAACAAAATTGACAGGAACCGCTACCTAGACTAATAAAGAAGAAAAGAGAGAGGAATCAAATAGACGCAATAAAAAATGATAAAGTGGATTATCATCACTGACCCCACAGAAATACAAACAACCATCAGAGAATAGTATAAATGCCTCTATGCAAATCAACAGAAAATCTAGAAGAAATGGATAATTTCCTGGACACTTACACTCTCCCAAGACTAAACCAGAAGAAGTTGAATCCCTGAATAGACCAATAGCAGGCTCTGAAATTGAGGCAACAATTAATAGCCTACCCACCAAAAAAAGTCCAGGACCAGATGGATTCACGCTGATTCTAAATTCTACCAAGGTACAAGGAGGAGCTGGTACCATTCCTTCTGAACTATTCCAATCAATAGAAAAAGGGAATCCTCCCTAACTCATTTTAATGAGGCCAACATCATCCTGAAACCAAGCCTGGCAGAAACACAACAATAAAAGAGAATTTTAGACCAATATCCCTGATGAACATCGATGCAAAAATCTCAATAAAATACTGGCAAACCAGATTCAGCAGCACATCAAAAAGCTTATCCACCATGATCAATTGGGCTTCCTCCCTGGGAGCAAGGCTGGTTCAACATTCGCAAATCAATAAACTAATCCAGCATATAAACAGAACGAAGACAAGACCACGTGATTATCTCAATAGATGCAGAAAAGGCTTTTGACAAAATTCACAGCCCTTCATGCTAAAAACGCTCAATAAATTCGGTATTGATGGAACGTACCTCAAAAGAATAAGAGCTATTTATGACAAACCCACAGCTAATATCATACTGAATGGACAAAACTGGAAAAATTCCCTTTGAAAACTGGCACAAGACAGGGATCCCCTCTCTCACCACTCCTATTCAACAAGGTTTGGAAGTTCTGGCTAGGACAATCAGCAAGAGAAAGAAATCAAGGGTATCCAGTTAGGAAAAGAATATTCAAATTGTCCCTGTTTGCAGATGACATGATTGTATTTAGAAAACCCCATTGTCCTCAGCCCAAAATCTCCTTAAGCTGATAAGCACCTTCAGCAAAGCCTCAGGATACAAATTAATGTGCAAAAATCACAAGCATTCTTATACACCAGTACACACAAACAGATGAGCCAAATCAGGAATGAACTTCCATTCACAATGCTTCAAATAGAATAAAATACCTAGGAATCCAACTTACAAGGGATGGAAAGGACCTCTTCAAGGAAACTACAAACCACTGCTCAGTGACATAAAGAGGACACAACCAAATGGAAGAAGATACCATGCTCATGGATAGGAAGAATCAATATCGTGAAAATGGCCATACTGCACAAGGTAATTTATAGATCAATGCCATCCCCATAAGCTACCAATGACTTTCTTCACAGAATTGGAAAAAACGGCTTTAAAGTTCATATGGAACCAAAAAAAGAGCCCACATTGCCAAGACAATCCTAAGTCAAAAAGGACAAAGCTGGAGGTGTCACGCTATCTGACTTCAAACTATACTACACAGCTACAGTAACCAAAACAGCATGGTACTGTACCAAAACAGAGATATAGACAAATGGAACAGAACAGAGTCCTCAGAAACAATACCACACATCTACAACCATCTGATCTTTGACAAACCTGAGAGAAACAAGAAATGGGGAATCGATTCCCTATTTAATAAATGGTGCTGGGAAAATTGGCTAGCCATAGTAGAAAGCTGAAACTGGATCCTTTCCTTACCCCTTATATGAAAATTAATTCAAGATGGATTAGAGACTTAATGTTAGACCTAATACCATAAAAACCCTAGAAAAAATCTAGGTAGTACCATTCAGAACTTAGGCATGGGCAAGAACTTTAGTTCCAAAACACGAAAAGCAACGGCAGCAAAAGCCAAAATTGACAATGGGATCTCTTAAACTAAAGAGCTTCTGCACAGCAAAAGAACTACCATCAGAGTGAACACTGCAACCTACAGAATGGAGAAAATTTTTGCAACCTACTCATCTGACAAAGGCCAATATCCAGAATCTACAAAGAACTCAAACAATATACAAGAAAAAAAACAACCCCATCAAAAAGTGGGCAAAGGATATGAACAGACATTTCTCAAAAGAAGACATTCATACAGCCAACAGACACATGAAAAAAATGCTCATCATCACTTGCCATCAGAGAAATGCAAATCAAAACCACAATGAGATACCATCTCACACCAGTTAGACTGGCATCATTAATAAGTCACAGAAACAGCAGATGTTTTGGAGAGGATGTGGAGAAATAGGAACACTTTTACACTGTTGGTGGGATTGTAAACTAGTTCACACCATTATGGAAAACATTATGGCAATTCCTCAAGGATCTAGAACTAAATGTACCATATGACCCAGCCATCCCACTACTGGGTATATACCCAAAGGATTTTTAATTATTCTACTACAAAGAACATGCCATGTATGTTTATTTGCGGCACTATTCACAATAGCAAAGACTTGGAATCAACCCAAAGTCCATCAGTGACAGACTGGATTAAGAAAATGTGGCACATATACACCATGGAATACTATGCAGCCATCAAAAAAGGATGAGTTTTGAGTCCTTTGTAGTACAATGGATGCAGCTGGAAACCATCATTCTTAGCAACTATCGAAGAACAAGAAACCAAACACCGCATGTTCTCACTCAGAGGTGGGACTGAACAATGAGATCACTTGGACTCGGGAAGGGGAACATCACACACTGGGCCCTATCATGGGGAGGGGGGGGAGGAGGAGGGATTGCATTGGGGCGTTATACATGATATAAATGATTTGAATTGATGGGTGCTGACGATTATGTGTGCAACCCCATGGCACAATATACATATGTAACAAACCTGCACACGTTATGCACATGTACCCTAGAACTTAAAGTATAAAAAAAAAAAAAAAAGAAAAAAGAAAAAAGAAAAAAAAAAAAGAAATATTTATTGGTTTCGATGATTAGAAGGTCATATATACTTTATCCAGTTAAATTTAATCCCACGCTCAGTTTTATGGAACACTGAGGTATTATACCATATTGCTGAGAATTGAAGATAAGCTTAAATTTGCAATGCTAATACAAAAAATGCTTAACAGTATGTGAGAGTTAGAGTGGTGGGAAGACCTAAGGGCAGTGTAACAGTCAGGGTCTTGGCAAGAAATAGGTGTGGGCACAGTAAGTGTAGGGAAACCGCAATGCATAGTAGAGTACTTCAGGCTAGTAGCATAGAATTGTCGCTGCCATCCCCTAAAATGGGTAAAGAGGAGGGAGCAGTTACTGACATGTTAATTCAGAAAAGCTGTATAGAAAGGGTTGTTAACAGAGCTTTATATTTTGGTTGATAAGAGCATCCATCAAGATTTGGCCCTCAGGGAGAGAGTGAGGTTAATAAATATTGCAACTTTACTTTCTTCTGTCCCTCGATTTCCAGTCAGTCATTTCCATTGGTTGATCCAAAAATAATCCAGAAGACAAGAGGGTCTTTACAGGTCTGCTTCTAGACGCAGAGATCAGAGTGGAAAAGGGCTAAGAGTTAACATGGAGAGACAAACAGAAGATATCCAGCATGGTCTTTCACTTAAATATTTGCCTAATTTTACCCTGGCTTTCTTATTGTCCTAAAGGCCAAGTACAACTACCGGAATAAAACCCAATAGCCAGAAAAATTGTGTATGGCCTCTTCTCATCAGGTTGGAGAAAGAAGGCCAGAATTGTTAGAAGCTACAACGAAATACTTAGGGTATGAGGTGCGCAGACAGCTGGCTGTTGAGATGACTGAATTTGAGCATGAAGTTGGCAAATCATAGGCCATAAAGGTTAAGAGAAGAGCCTATTTAAAAGGAACCAAGATGGAGTCATCAGACTACCTGGCTTCAAAATCGATTACAGAGTTATAGTAAACAAAACAGTATGTTACTGGCATAAAACAGACACATCAACCAACGGAATGGAACAGAAAGCCAAGAAATAAACTCTCACATTTTTGGTCAATTGATTTTCATAAGAGTTGCCAAGAATACACAATGGAGAAAGAACAGTCACTTCAGTCAATGTTGTTGAAACAATTGGATATCCACATGGCCGAGAATACAATGATCTTCTATATCCTCAAAAGGCGCCAATTTAGCAAGAGGATATAACAATAATATGTATGCACCCCACACCAGGAACACCCAAATATATAGAGCAAGTACTAATAGATCTAAAGAAAGAGATAGACTTATCAACACCCCACTTTCAGTATTGAACCGATCACCCAGGCAAAATACCAACAAAGAAATATGAAGTTAAAATTACACTCTAGATTAAAGGGGTCTAACACACATTTACAGAACATTTCATTAACTACAGAATAAGCATTTCTTTTATCAGCACACAGAATATTTCCAGGATAGACTATGTGTTAGGCCACAAAAAAAGTCTCGGCAAATTCAAAAAGTCAAATCACATTGAATATTTTTTTTTTTTTTTTTTTTTTTTTTACCACAACAGAAGAAAACTAAAAATCAATAACAAGAGGGATTTTGCAAACAGTTCGACTACATGGAAATTAAACAACATAATGACCAATGAGTCAATGAAGAAATTAAGAAGAAAATTTATAGTTTTTGAAGCAAATGAAAGAAAACACAACATACTCAGAATCTATGGATATGGAAAAAGCAGTATTAAGAGGGAGGTTTATAGCAATAAACAGATCAAAAAATAAAAATAATTCAAATAAATAATCGAATGGTGCATCTCAAGGAACTAGACTAGCAAGAAAAAAACAAATTCAAAATTAGTAGGGTAATAACAATAAACATCAGAGTAAAAATAAATTTGACACTAAGAAATATAAAAGATTAATGACACAAAAAGTTGGTTTCTTAAAAAGATAAACAAAATTGACAAAGCTTTAGCTAGACAACTAACAAAAAGAGAGCAAACTCAAATAAAATAAAAGATTTAAAAAATTACAACTGTCTAGACATGGTAGCTTGCATGTATAATCCTAGTGGTTAGAAGACGGAGATGGGATGATTGCTGAAGCCAAGAGTCCAAAACCAGCCTGGACAGCATAGAGAGACCCCATCTCTATCAAAAATAAAGCAATTAGCTGAGCATGGTGGCAGACAAGTGTACTCAAAGATTCTTGGAAGGTGGAAGTGAGAGGATCTCTTGAGCCCAAGAGTTTGAGGCTGTGGTGAGCTATGATCATTCCAGTACACTGCAGACTGGGTGACAGAATGAGACACTGTCTCTCAAAAAAAATTACAACTGATAAGACTGAAATACAAAAGATAATTTGAGACAATTATGAACAACTATACAACAATAAATTTGAAAACAGATAAATTTCTGGACACATAAAACCTACCAAGATTAAACCATAAAGAAATAGAAAACCTGAACAGATAAATAATAAGTAACAAGATAAAAGAAGTAATAAAAAGTCTCCAATTAAAGAGAAGCCCAGGACATCATGGCTTTACTGAGGAATTCTACCAAACATTAAAGAACTAATAACAATTATATTCAAACTATTTCAAAAAATTGAAGAGGATGGAATATATCCAAACCCATTCTACAAAGCCAGCATTACTTTGATACCAAAACTAGACAAGGATGCAATAACAACAAAATAAAAGTACAGGACAGCATCTAAAATCATCAAGAAAATAAAAGCAAATAGAATTCAAGAATACATTCAAAAGAACATTCCCATAATCAAGTGGGAACCAACCCAGTAATGCAAATATGGTTCACGTTGTGCAAATAAATAAACATGATACATCGCATTAACAGATCAAGGACAAATAACATATGATCATTTCAAAAATGCTGTAAAAACATTAAACAAAGTTCAACATTTTTTACTGAATGAAAACTGAACAAATCAGGTATAGAAAACATACCTCAAAATGATAAAGGCCATAAATGACAAATCCACAACTAATATCATACTGAACAGGTAAAAATTGAAAACCTTTCACTAAGATCAGGCACAAGACAAGGATGCCCACTTCCATTGCTTTTATTTAACATAGTACTGGAAGTCCCAGCCAGAGCAATTAGGCAAGGGAAAGAAATAAACAGCATCCAATTTGGAAAGGAAAAAGTCAAATTTCCTTGTGTGCAGACAACATTAACCTTATATTTAGAAAAATCTGAAGATTTCGCCAAAAAACTCTTAGAATAGAGAAATTCAGTAACATTGTAGGATACAAAATCAACACACAAGGATCAGTAGCATTCATGTACACTAATAGTGATCAATTTGAAGAAGAAAATCAAGAAAGTATCCCACTTACAATAGGCACAAAAATACCTAGGAATAAATTTAACTGATGACCTGAGAGATATTGACAATGAAAACTACAAAACACTGATGGAAGAAGTTGAAGAAGACACATACACACAAAAAAGGAAAGATATATCATACCCATTGATTGGTTGAATTAATAATATAAAATGTCTATACTACCCTAAGCAATCTACAGATTCAATGCAATCCCTACAGAAACAGCAATGACATTCTTCAGGAAATAAAATCCTAAATTTTGTATGGAGCCACAAAAGACTGCAAATATCTAAAGCAGTCCTGAGCAAAAACAAAACAAAATAACAAAGCTGGAATCATACCACCTAATTTTAAATACTAAAAATCTATGGTAACCAAAACAGCATGGTCCTGGCACAGAAAGGTACACATAGACCAAAATAGAAGAGAAACCAAGGAATAAATCCATGCATTAACAGCCACCACATTCTCAACAAAGGCTCCAAGAACATACACTGGGGGAAAAAAACAGTCTCGAAAAATGGTGTTGGAAAAAACTGGGTATCTATATGCAGTGGAATAAAACCAGATCCTTATTTTTCACCATATACAAAAATCAACTCAAAATGGATTAAAGGCTTAAATGTAGTACTTGAAACTATGAAAATACAAAAAAAAAAAAAAAAAAAAAAAAAAAAAAAAAAAAAAAAAAAAAAAAAAAAAACACTGGTAAAGCTGTGCAGGACATTAGTTTGGGCGAAGATTTTTTTGGGTAAGGCCTTGAAAGCACAGGCAACTATAGCAAAAATAGACGAATGGGATTATATCAAGCTAAAAAGTTTCTGCACAGCAAAGGAAACAATCAAAAAATAAAGATACAACCTACAGAACAGAAGGAAATATTTGCAAACTATCCATGTGAAAAAGGCATAACAAACAAAATATATAAGGTTATCATCCAATGCAATAGCAGAAAACCCCACATTATCTGATTAAAAAATGGGCAAAGACCTAAAGAGACATTCTATAAGGAAGACATATAAATGGCCAACAGGTGTATGAAAACATGCTCAACATAACTAATTATCAGGAAAATCCAAATCAAAACAGTTAGAATGACTCATCAAAAAGACAGAAAATTACAAATGCTGACAAGATGCAGAGAAGAGGAAATATTTGTACACTGTTGGTAGGAACATAAACTAGCATATCCATTATGAAAAACAATATAGAGAGTACTCAAAGAAACTAAAAATAGAACTGTCATATGATCCAGCAATTCCACTGCTGGATATAAGTCTAAAATAAAAGAAATCAGTATGTTGAAGAGATATCTGCACTCCATAGTTATTACAGCACTATTTATAATAACCAAGACATGGTACCAACCAAAGTATTCATCAACAAATGAATAAATAGATAAAGTAGATAAAAGAAATGTGTTATATATACACAATGGAGTATTATTTGGCCACAAAGGGATAAAATTCTGTCATTTGCAGCATCATAGATGGAACTGAAGGTCATAATGTTAAGTGAAATAGGCCAGGCACAGAAATACAAATATAGCATGTTCTCACTAATGTATGGAAGCTAAAATGTGGATCTCATGGAAGCAGAGGTTTGAATGGTGATTACCAAATGCTGGGAAGGGTATGAGGAGGAGAGGATGAAGAGAAGTTGGTTAAGTGGTACAAAAATACAGTTAGAGAGAAGGAATAACTTCTAGTATTCAAAAGTACAGTAGAAAATTATAGTTAACAACAATTTATTGCATCTTTCAAAATAGCTGGAAGAATTGTAACGTTTCCTAAACAAAAAAAAAAGATAAACGTATGAGGTGATGGATATTCCAATCACCCTGATTGATCATTACACATTGTATACAAGTATCAAAATATCACAGTACCTCAAAAACATGTCCAGCTATTATATATCATTTTTTAAAAAGCTAGACCCTTATCTCATGCCATATACAAAAATCAACTCAAAATGGACTAAAGACTTAAATGTGAGACTTGAAACAATAATATTATTAGAAGAAAACAGGGAAAAAGCTCTACGCCATTGGTCTGGGCAAAGATTTCTTGAATATGATCTCCAGAGCACAGGCAACAAAGGCAGAAATCAACAAATGAGACTGAATCAAACTAAACAGTTTTTGAACAGCAAAAGAAATAATTAATAGAATGAATAGACAACCCATAGAATGAATGAAAATACTTGCAAGCCATACATCTAATAAGTAGCTAATATCTAAAATATACAAGGAACTCAACTCAATAGCAAGAAAACAACCTCATTATAACTGGGCGAGGAATGTGATGAGACATTTCTCAAGACATACAAATAGCCAACAAATATATGAAGAATGCTCAATAGTATAAGTCATCAGGGAAATGCAAATGAAACCACAGTGAAATATCATCTCACACCTGTTAGAATGGCTATTACCAAAAGAACAAAAGATAAGTGTAGTGAAATGAGGATAAAATGAATCCCTTTTTCATTGTGGGTGGGAACGTAAATTAATATAGCCATTAAGAAAGAGTATGGAGGTGCCAAAAAACTAAAAATAGAGCTACCACATGATCCAGCAATCCCACTTCTTCGTATATATACAAAGGAGTTGAAATAAGTGTGTCAAAAAATCTTGATCTTTAAATTTAAAGGGCGGGCATGGTGGCTCACACCTGTTATCCCAGCACTTTGGGAGACTGAGGCAGGTGGATCACCTGAGGTCGGGAGTCCGAGATCAGCCTGACCAACATGGAGAAACCCCATCTCTAAAAAAAAAAAAAAAAAAAAAAAAAAAAAAAAAATACAAAATTAGGTGGGCGTGGTGGCACATGCCTGTACTCCCAGCTATTCTGGAGGCTGAGACAGGAGAATTGCTTGAGCCTGGGAGGCGGAGGTTGTGGTGAGCCAAGATCGTGCCATTGCACTCCAGCCTGGACAATAAGAGTGAAACTCTGACCACCCCCACCCCCCAAAAAAAAAGCTAAGATGTGGAAGCAACCTAAGTGTTCATCAACAGATAAATGGACTTTTAACTGTGATATATATTTTTATATACATTATATATATATATAAAATACTCTTCAGACTTAACAAAGAAGGAAATCCTCTCATTTTTGACAACATGGATACATCTAGAGGATATTATGCTAACTGAAATAAGCCAGGCAAAGAAAGGCAAATATTGCGTGACCTCAGTTACAGGTGGAATCTGAAAACGTTGAACTTGCAAAAGCAGAGGCTGGAGGCAAGGGGAATGGGGAAAGAGGAGATGTTGATTAAAGGGTACAAAGTTTCAGGTAGACATGAGGCATAAGCTTTAGTGATCTATTGTATAAAATAATAGCTATAATTAATAATAATGTACTGTATATTTTATATTGATTAAAGATCAAGTTTTAAATCTTCTACCCACACAAAATGATAAATACATCAGGTGATAAATATGCTTAGTTAGCTTGTTTGAATATTCCACAAGGTAAACATGGATAAAATATTACATATCCACCATACATATAGACAATATTTGTCAATTAAAAACAAAATAGGCTGGGCACAGTGGCTCAATCCTGTAATTCCAGCACTTTGGGAGGCTGAGGTGGGTGGGTCACTTTGAGCTCAGGCATTCGAGACCAGCCTGGGCAACATGGTAAAACCCTGTCTCTACTAAAAATACAAAAAATAGCCGGGAGTGGTAGGGCATGCCTGCAGTCCCAGGTACTCGAGAGGTTGAGGCTGGAGAATCGCTTGAACCCAGGAGGCAGAGGCTGCAGTGAGCCTAGATTAGACCTCTTCATTCCAGCCTGGGTGACAGAGTGAGACTCCATCTCAAAAAAAATTAAAACAAGAGTAGGTCAAGTGGATGAGCCAGAAACTCAGAGATGAATTTGACACTTATGACCAATGTGAATAGACTGTGTAGAAAAAGGTCACAAGTGGAAATCAAGACAGGTAGAAGCAGGGTGGCAGAAAAACCATTAATGAAACCTCCTAGGTTTTATCTGTTACCACTAAATAGTTGCTTATCCTGCAATGCAGATTCACCTGAAAATAATGATCATATTCTACTTTCCAAGTGTACACTCTTCTTTGCCCAGGGTGAGCCTTAGACCTTAACCCTACTCTGACCACCGGGGCCCTTCTGCTTGATTTCAGTTCATATGCCTTGTCCTCAGCTACATTATGAGAATCCCACTGCCTATGATTCCTGGCTGAAGTGGCTCCTCCTAATTCCAGTCTCTTCCTGTTCACTCAGATCTGTGACATTCACCCCACCATTTGTCTAAATAACTGGAACCAGAAGATCTTACAGTGTTACCACCACAGTGGGATGCTCTGAATTCCCTTATATCTGTATTGCTTTTTCCCTAATGTATTACACTAGAACTTGGCCTTAGGCCACATGCTTAGAATCAGTTTCTACTCAGACTCTGCTGCCTGGTCCGGTTCCCTGGACCCTTTGTGACTACTCAGACTCTACTCCTGTGACAGAAATTTGTACTATCAAAAAATAACAGATGTTGGTGAGGTTGTGGAGGAAAAGGAACACTTATACACCATTGGTGGGAGTGTAAAATTAGTTCAACCATTGAGGAAGATATTGTGGCGATTCCTCAAAAACCTAAAGACAGAAATACCATTTGATCCAGCAATCCCATTACTGGGCACATACCCAAATGAATATAAATCCTTCTATTATAAAGACACATCCATGCATGTATGTATTGCAGCACTATTCACAATAACAAAGACAGGGAATCAACCTAAATGCCCATTAATGATAGACTGGATAAAGAAAATGTGGTACATATACACTATGGAATACTATGCAGTCATAAAAAAGAATGAGATCATGTCATTTGCACGGCCATGGATGGAGCTGGAGGCCATTATCCTTAGCAGACTAAGGCAGAAACAGAAAACCAAATACCACATGTTCTCACTTATAAGTGGGAGCTAAATGATGAGAACACATGGACACATAGAGGGTAACAACACACACTGGGGCCTATCGACGTGGTGGAGGATGGGAGGAGGTGGAGGATCAGAAAAATGATCTGTACAACAAACCCCCATAACACAAGTTTACCTATGTAACAAATCTGCACATGTACCCCTGAACTTAAAAGTTAAACAAAAAATGGATTATCTATATAAGAAAACAGCATATGATGGGGGTGGGAGTATGGGCTCTGGAGTAATAGTGCCTGTGTTTGAAATTTGCCTCTACCTCTTACTAGTCTTGTAGTCTTGGGAAATCACTTAACCCTTCTGAACCTCACCTTCATCTTCAGAATTGAACTAGTAACAGTAATGTTTCATAGAGTTGTTATGACTAAATGAGATAAAGCATGTAAAGTCTTAGTGCAGGGCCCATCCCATAGTGAGAATTAAATAAATAATAGGATTCAAAGTCCTTACCATGACCTAAAAAGCCCTACATGATCTGACTCCTTGGCTAATTCTTCAATTTAGTTTTCCATTCTCTCCCCTGCTCACTGCATCCCAGCCACAAGGGCTTATTCATCTCTTGAACACACCAATTCTTTTCCTTCTTTGGTGCGTTTGCAGTGCCTTCTATCTGGAACATTTTTACTGTGTTTTCATGGTTCACTTCCTTACTTCATTCAAAACCTTGCTCAAATTGAAGCTTCATAGAGATGTAATCTGACTACAGTATCAAAATATCATTACCCATAACTCTCTCCTGTTACTCTGCTTTATTTTCATCATTTAGTCATTTTATTATTTTTACCATTATATCATTTTTAGTATTTATATTACTTGACATTAAAATATGTATTTATTTGATTTTGTTATGACTATCTCTCATATTAGGCTATGACTTGCATGATGGCAAGAACTTTGTTTTTTTCACTGCTGTATCCCCAGCATCCAGAACTATGCCTGGATCATAGTAGGAACCCAATGAATACTTTCTTAATTAGAAATTTTTAAATTAATTAAGGCATCAAGAGTAACCAGGAGAGACTGACTTATGTGACAGTAATAACTCCAGGATTTCACTGATTTAATATAACAAAAATTTACTTGCCATGCAAGCTAAATGTCCAATATATCATCTTGGGGGTTGTGCTCATCTTAGTCACTCGGAGACCTAGATGGATGGAGGTCCCTTTATGTATTTTTACAATCACTGAGACAGAGGGTGTAAGGGTACTGTGGAGTGTCTCACATTCCAGTATGGAAATGATGCACACAGCACTTCTGTTCACCACTCATTGACCATAATTAGTTATTTGGTCCCCTTTAACCAACTTTCTATTTTCCTTGTTGTCATCACTGTTGTTACCAGTCAACTTCTTTTATCTGGATCTCTAGACTTTATTTATGCCTAAGTTTGACATCTGTCCCAGAGCTCATGATCTTGAGCTCTGGCCTCAGACCTAGTGTCTGAGATAAAAGTCATACTATAATTCTGCAAAGGGCATTAAGCAGCTCCTCATTAACCACTTGAAGGTCTCTGTGATTTCACATTCCACTCTCATCGCAGACACTGTCAAGACCATATATCCTAGATTTTTACAGATAGGCCTAATTTCAAATCTTCTACTTTGGTTGTCCCCTCAAACAACTGAAATACTTTGAAAATTCACAGAACTCTGTGCTCAAACTACATTTCCAAAATTGTTTATTGGTTTATCACATTATGTATTCCAAAGTAGGGTTGCAATAACTTTATGTTCTCTGTCAATGTACAAGCTTAATGTCATTGTGGGCTTCAGGCAGGGAGTAACACATTTTATTTTTCAGGGAGAATGCTAATCTGGCATCTTTTCACAATAATCCCTTGGGAATCCTTTTCCTTTATGAAACTCACTTGCCACATTCTCTGCCAGGTCTCCTAGTGTGCTACACTTTATCATCTAAGAACGGCATCAAGTTCTTGGTTCGTTTGCAAATGTATTGACCTTCACTAAGACTAGTGAATCTTCAGTCCCTTCAGTGCCCAGCTGGGTTAGGTTGGTGGTGAGGAGAATAATAGAAAGGAGGAAAGAAAGAGAAAGAGAAAATTGAAATGTGTGTTTGTGTAGGGAGGAGAGGGTTGAATCTAGCAGGATAGTATTTAGCTCTCCTTAAGATACCCTCAAAATATGGTACATGTAGTTCTAGATCCTTGAGGAATTGCCATACTGTTTTCCATAATGGGTGAACTAGTTTACAATCCCACCAACAGTGTAAAAGTGTTCCTATTTCTCCACATCCTCTCCAACACCTGTTGTTTCCTGATTTCTTGATGATTGCCATTCTAACTGGTGTGAGATGGTATCTCATTGTGGTTTTGATTTGCATCTCTCTGATGGCGAGTGATGATGAGCATTTTTTCATGTGTCTGTTGGCTGTATGGATGTCTTCTTTTGAGAAATGTCTGTTCATATCCTTTCCCCACTTTTTGATGGGGTTGTTTGTTTTTTCTTGTATATTTGTTTGAGTTCTTTGTAGATTCTGGATATTAGCCCTTTGTCAGATGAGTAGATTGCAAAAATTTTCTCCCATTCTGTAGGTTGCCTGTTCACTCTGATGGTAGTTTCTTTTGCTGTGCAGAAGCTCTTTAGTTTAATGAGATCCCATTTGTCAATTTTGGCTTTTGCTGCCATTGCTTTTGGTGTTTTAGACATGAAGTCCTTGCCCATGCCTATGTCCTGAATGGTACTACCTGGATTTTCTTCTAGGGTTTTTATGGTATTAGGTCTAACATTTAAGTCTCTAATCCATCTTGAATTAATTTTCGTATAAGGAGTAAGGAAAGGATCCAGTTACAGCTTTCTGCTTATGCTAGCCAATTTTCCCAGCACCATTTATTAAATAGGGAATCCTTTTCCCATTTCTTGTTTCTCTCAGGTTTGTCAAAGATCAGATGGCTGTAGATGTGTGGTATTATTTCTGAGGACTCTGTTCTGTTCCATTGGTCTATATCTCTGTTTTGGTACCAGTACCATGCTGTTTTGGTTACTGTAGCCTTGTAGTATAGTTTGAAGTCAGGTAGCGTGATGCCTCCAGCTTTGTTCTTATGACTTAGGATTGTCTTGGCAATGCGGGCTCTTTTTTGGTTCCATATGAACTTTTAAGCAGTTTTTTCCAATTATATGAAGAAATTCATTGGTATCTTGATGGGGATGGCATTGAATCTATAAATGACCTTGGGCAGTATGGCCATTTTCACGATATTGATTCTTCCTATCCATGAGCATGGTATGTTCTTCCATTTCTTAGTGTCCTCTTTTATTTTACTGAGCAGTGGTTTGTAGTTCTCCTTGAAGAGGTCCTTTCCATCCCTTGTAAGTTGGATTCCTAGGTATTTTATTCTCTTTGAAGCAATTGTGAATGAAAGTTCATTCCTGATTTGGCTCTCTGTTTGTCTGTTACTGGTGTATAAGAATGCTTGTGATTTTTGCACATTAATTTTGTATCCTGAGACTTTGCTGAAGTTGCTTATCAGCTTAAGGAGATTTTGGGCTGAGACAATGGTGTTTTCTACATATACTGGAGTGTATTTCCTTTGGAGTGAAAACTGGTGAAGTGGCTAAATTCTACATTGGAGTGCTCAGGGGCGCAAAACAGAGAAAACACTTAAGAACATGGAAACCCTAATAAGAGACAGGCAAGAGAAAGTTAACTGCAGAACCAGCAGGAATTACAGGGAAGGGTGCAACTGGTATACAGGTGAACTCTAACAGCTCTTTCTACTTCTACATTCTAATATTCTCCCTCTGAAGTATTCTCTTGCCCAAACTGGAGCTCTGAACTCAGTCCCTTGACCATTTTTATATCCTTCACTATTTTAGTGCTGGTTTGAAGCTTTAAGTGTAAACCACTCCCTGCATTCTGTCTGAAAGTACACCCTCCTGTTTCGTCTAAATCACTGGTTCCCTCATTACTGGTTTCCATGTTTCCAGTTGCTTCACATCCAGTATGTTTCCTTGAATACTGACTCTTGAAGTGGTTAAGTAATAAAGTCCACATGCAAAATGAAAAAGCACGTAAGTTGCAATTACCTTTGGAACTACCATAACTCAACCATAATGCACAATATATATAGTTTCATAAATATAGCCCTGTTCAATAATACACATACACCAGAAGGTTTGAGAAATACTCATCAGACTAAAGAAATGGCTATGTGCAGATGTCTAGCTATTCAACCATATGTTTATAAGATGACCATCAAATACCTAATGTTGAAGTGAGATATCTGTAAAAAATTCAAAAGTGTGCCTCTATGTGTGTTCAGAATTGTTTGTTCTTGTAAGGATTAAATGAAATAATAAAGTCATGTTTCATGTGGTGGAAGTTGGTGGGTGATTAGATTTACAAAAATTTTTTTAACTTTCATTTTAGCTTCGGGGTACATGTGCAGGTTTGTTAATACAGGCAAACTCGTGTCATGGGGGTTTGGTGTATAGACCATTTTAATACCCAGACAATAAGCATTAGTACCCAATTGAAGGGGGCCAGCCCCTCCACACCTGTGGGTATTTCTCGTCAGGTGGGATGAGAGACTGAAAAAAGAAATAAGACACAGAGACAAAGCATAGAGAAAGAACAGTGGGCCCAGGGGAACGGCGCTCAGCATATGGAGGACCTGCACCAGGACCAGTCTCTGAGTTTCCTCAGTATTTATTGATTACCATTTTCACTATCTCAGCAAGGGGAATGCAGCAAGAGAACAGGGTGAGAGTGGGGAGAAGGTCAGTGAGAAAACATGTGAGCAAAGGAATCTGTGTCACAAATAAGTTCAAGGGAAGGTACTATGCTTGGATGTGCATGTAGGCCAGATTTATGCTTCTCTCCATCCAAACATCTCAGTGTAGTAAAGAGTAACAGAGCAGCATTGCCGCCAGCACATCTTGGCTCCAGCCACAGGGCGGTTTTCTCCTATCTCAGAATAGAATGAATGTACAATCAGGTTTTATACTGAGACATTCAGTTCCCAGGGGCAGGCAGGAGACAGGCCTCCCTCTTATCTCAACTGCAAGAGGCCTTCCTCTTATACTAATCCTCCTCAGCACAGACCCTTCACGGGTGTCAGGCTGGGGGATGGTCAGGTCTTTCCTGTCCCACGAGGCCATATCTCAGGCTATCTCAGTGGGGAGAAACCTTGGACAATATCCGGCTTTCTGGGCAGAGGTCCCTGCAGCTTTCCACAGTGCATTGTGCCCCTGGTTTATCAAGAATGGAGAATGGTGATGACTTTTACCAATCATACAGCCTGTAAACATATTGTTAACAAGGCACATCCTGCACAGCCCTAGAGCCCTTAAACCGTGATTCCATACAACACATGTTTCTGTGAGCTCAAGGTTAGGGCAAAGTTACAGATTAGCAGCATCTCAGGGCAAAACAATTGTTCAGGGTACAGATCAAAATGGAGTTTCTTATGTCTTCCTTTTCTACATAGACACAGTAACAGTCTGATCTCTCTTTCCTCTACACCCGATAGTTATTTTTCCTGATCCTGTCCCTCCTTCCAACCTCCTCCCTCATGTAGGCCCCAGTGTGTGTTGTTCCCCTTTTTGTGACCATTTGTTCTCATTTAGCTCCAACTTATTAGTGAGAACATGTTGGAGTTAGTTTAGCAAACTTCCTGCATTAGTTTGCTAAAGATAATGGCCTCCAGCTCCACCCATATTCCTGCAAAGGACATGATCTCATTCATTTTTATGGTTGTACAGTATTCCATGGTGTATATGAACCACATTTTCATTACCCAGTCTACTGTTGATGGGGATTTAGGTTGATTCCCTGTCTTTGCTATTGTGAATAGTGCTGCAATAAACATACATGTCCATGTGTCTTTATGGTAGAATAATTTATATCTCTTTGGGTATACGGCCAATTGTGGTTTTAATTTGAATTTCTCTAATGATCAGTAATATGAGCATTTTTTTCAAATTTTGGCCACATCTATGTCTGCTTTTGAAAAATATCTCTTCATGTTCTTTGCCCACTTTTTAATGGGGTTGTTTGTTTTTTGCTTGTAAAACTAAGTTCTTTATAGATTCTGGATATTAGACCTTTGTCAGATGTATAGTTTGCAAATATTTTCTCCCATTCTGTAGGTTGTCTGTTCACTCTGTTGATAGCTCCTTTTGTGGTGCAGAAGCTCTTTAGTTAGGTCTCATTTGTCACTTTTTGTTTTTGTTGCAATTGCCTTTGGCATCTTCATCATGACATCTTTGCCAGGTCTTATGTCCAGAATGGTATTTCCTAGGTTACCTTCCAGGGTTTTTATAGTTTTAGGTTCTACATTTAAGTCTTTAATTTATCTTGCGTTGATTTTGTATATAGTGTAAGGAAGAGGTCCAGTTTCACTCTTCTGCAGATGGCTATCCAGTTATCCTGGCACCATTTATTGAATTGGAAGTCCTTTCCCCATTGCTTGTTTTTGTCATCTTTGTCAAAGATCAGATGGTTGTAGGCATGCAGCATTATTTCTGGATTCTATTCTGCTCCATTGGTCTATGTGTCTGTTTTTGTATCAGTACCATGCAGCCTTATAATATAGTTTGAAATTGAGTGATGTGATGCCTCCAGCTTTGTTCTTTTTGCTTAGGATTGCTTTGGCTATTTGGGCTCCTTTTTGGTTCCATATGAATTTTAAAATAGTTTTTTCTGGTTATGTGAAAACTCTCATTGGTAATTTGATATAAATAGGGTTGAATCTATGAATTGCTTTGGGCATTATGGCCATTTGAACAATATTTATTCTTCCTATTCATGAGCATGTAATATTTTTCCATTTTTTGGTGTCATCTCTAATTCTTTGAGCAGTGTTTTGTTAATTTTCATTGTAGACATATTTCAACTCCATGGTTAGCTGTATTCCTAGGTATTTTATTCTTTTTGTGGCAAATGTAAATGGGATTGAGTTCCTGTTTTCGCTCTGAATTTAGATGATGTGGTGTATGCTACTGAATTTTGTATACTGATTTTCTGTCCTAAAACATTGCTGAGTTATTTATGAATTCATGGGGCTTTGAGGCAGACTATCGTATTTTCTAGACATAGAATCATGTTGTCTACCAACAGGGGTAGTTTGACTTCCTTTCTTCCTATTTGAGTACGTTTTATTTCTTTTGCTTGCCTGATTGATCTGATTAGGACTTACAGTACTATATTGAATGAGACAGTTCATATTTGTCTTGTTCCTGTTTTCAAGGGGAATATTTCCAGATTTGGCCCATGCATATAATGTTGGCTGTTGGTTTGTCATAGATGGCTGTTATTATTTTGAAGTATGTTCCTTCAATGCCTAGTTTATTTAGGGTCTTTAACATGAAGGAATGGTGTATTTTATTGAAAGCCTTTTCTGAATTTATTAAGATAATCATGTGGCTTTTGTCTTTATTTTTGTTTATGAGATGAACATATTAATTCATTTGCATATGTTGAACCAACTTTACATCCCAGGTATAAAGCCTACTTGGTTATGGTGAATTAGCTTTTGATGTGCTATTGGATACAGCTTGTTAGTATTTTGTTGAGGATTTCTGCATCTATGTTCATAAGGAATACTGGCCTGAAGATTTTGTTTGTTTGTTTGTGTGTATCTTCCAGGTTTTGATGTCAGGATGATGCTGGCCTAATGGAGTGAATTGGGAAGAAGTCCTCCGTCCTCAATTTTTTGGAATAGGGTCAGTTGGAATGGTAGCAGCTTTTCTTTGTACATCTGGTAGAATTTGGCTGTGAATCCATCTTGTCCTGGCCTTTTTGTTGTTGTTAGTAGGCTATTTATTACTGATTCAGTTGTGGAGCTTCTTATTGATCTGTTAAGGGATTAAATTTCTTCTGGGTACTTGGAGGCTTTGTTCATTTTTTAAAAATTCTTTTTTCCTTGTCTTTGTTGGACTGGGTTCATTTAAAAACCTTGTCTTCAAGCTCTGAAGTTCTTTCTTCTCCTTGTTCGATTTTATTGCTGAGATTTTCCAGTACATTTTACATTTCTCTAAGTGTGTCCTTTATTTCCTGAAGTTATGATTTTTTTAAATTTATGCTATGTATTTCACTGAAGATTTCTCCCCTCACATCTTGTATCATTTAAAAAAAAATTTTTCTTAAATCTGACTTCACCTCTCTCTGGTGCCTCCTTGATTAGCTTAATAATCGACCATTTGAATTCTTTTTCAGGCAAATCGGGAATGCGTTTTTGGTTTGGATCCATTGCTGGTGACCTAGTGTAATTTTTTTGGGAGTGTTAAAAAACCTTGTTTTGTCATATTACCAGAATTGTTTTTCTAGTCCTTCTCATTTGAAGGCTATGTCAGAGGGAAGATCTGGGGCTGAAGGCTGCTGTTCAGATTCTTTTGTCCCACGAGGTACTTCCTTAATCTAGTACTCTTCCCCTTTTCCTAGGGATGTGGTTTCCTGAGAGCCAAATTGTAGTAATTGTAATTTCTCTTCTGGATCTAGCCACTCAGTAGGGCTACCAGTCTCCTGGCTGGTACTGGGGGTTGTCTGCACAGAGTCCTGTGATGTGAACCATCTTCAGGTCTCTCAGTTGTGGATACCAGCACCTGCTGTGGTGAAGGCAACACAGGAGTGAAATGGACTCTGTGAGGGTCCTTAGTTGTAATTGTTTAATGCACTAGTTTTTGCTGGTTGTCCTGCCAGGAGGTGGCGCTTTCAAGAGAGCATCAGCTGTGGTAGTGTAGGGAGGATCAGGAGGTGGGCAGGGCCCTGGAACTCCCAAGAGACTATGCCCTTTGTCCTCAATTATCAGGGTTGGTTGATAGGGAAGGACCATCAGGCGGGGGCAGGGTTAGGTATGTCAGAGCTCAGACTCTCCTTGGGCAGGACTTACTGTGGCTACTGTGGGCGAGGGGGTTTGGTTCTCAGTCCAATGGAGTTATGTTCCCAGGTGGACTATGGCTGCCTCTGCTGTGTCATGCAGGTTGTCAGGGAAGTGAGGAAAAGCTGGCAGTTACAGGCCTCACCCAGCTCCTATTCAACCCAAAAGGCTGGTCTCACTCCCACTGTGAACTCCCCAGCACTGAGTTTGTTTCCAGGCTGTGGGCAAGCAGGGCTGAGAACTTGCTCCAAGCTACCAGCCTCCAGCTAAGAAAGCAAGCAGGGCTTTTGTGCCTCCCTGCCTGTTGAGTCTGCACACTGGATTCACACTCCATGAGTTCTGGCCAGGAGACTTTGAGTTCGGTTGGAATTGTTACAAAGTTCAGCTTGAAGTTTCCTTCTCCCTGTGGTCTTTTCCCAGTTCATCCAGCAGTCCTCCCCAAGGACCCCTGTGTGACAAATCAGAAATGGCTTCTCTGGGGACCCAGAAAACCCACAAGGCTTTTCTTGCTGCTTCCTCTACTGTATTTTGCTCAGCTCTCTAAATTGACTCAGCTCCAGGTAAGGTCAAACCCTTTTCCATGATCTAGACCTTCAGGTTCCCCAGTGAGAATATGTGTTCGAGGCAGATGATCCCCTTTTCCCACTTTCACAGTTTGGGCCCTTACAATATTTGGGCTGTCTCCCACGTTCTGAAGAAGCAATCTGCTTCCTGCTTCCTTCAGAGGGTCTGTGGATTCTCTAGGATTTCCTGGTACATTCCTGCAGTAGTTCTGGAGCAAAAGTTCATGATGTGAGTCTGCACACGCTGCTCTGTCCATCTGAGGGGGAGCTGCAATTTTGTCTTGACTCCTATCTGCCATTTTCCCTCTCTAGTCTACACCCCTATCAATATTCTGAATTCTGTTCCTGTCATTTCAGGCATTTCAGCCTGGTTAAGAACCCTTTCTGGAGAACTAGTGCTGTCGTTTGGAGGACAGAAGACACTTTGGCCATTTGAGTTGCCAGAATTCTTTCACTGCTTCTTTCTAATCCTGTGGATGTTCCTTTGTCTTTGGTGTAGATTGAGTACAGTCAGTAGAAATCTTTTCTGGCTTTTTCCAGAGGGCTGAGGCTTTGTGCAGGGTCTTTATTTGTAGGTTTCACAGGAAGTAAGTTAGCAAAGTATTTTTGGTGTGTAAAGTTTGGGGTGTAATCCATTGTATGGCACTTAAGTGTAATGGTCAGTAGGTAGGCTCTTGTTCTGTCATGTGGCTCTATATATTTTCACAGTTGCAGTTGTTCTCCCTATCAATGCTCTGAAATTGTGGGCTCCTCTCTCACCTGAGTGCTGGCTGCAGTTCACAGCTTGGCACTTCAGGCTGCACATCACAGCTCTGGGGTAATCTCAAAGTTTATGTTCCCTCCTCAACTTGGAGGCAGCAGAGGAAGACATGTTAACAGTGGTTGTGGCCAAGAGTCTATTGCTTTTCTCCTGGGGCTCCACTGCAGGGAGATGTGGAGCTGCAACCAATCAGTGTGATTGGCCTAGCATGGTGTGCTGTGCTGTGGGCTCTGGCCAAAAAGGGAGACCTGTTTGAGGATGAGCAGGTAGGTGGTTGGGACCTGTGGGAGACAGAATGGCCTCCTCTTCTTAGGGTAACTGCAGGTTGCTGGAGGTGTAGATAAGGCACTTACAGTCTTTGCTCCTTTCCCAGTCCAAGGGCAGCAGGGGCAGTATCTCTACAGAGGCAGCGGTAGAAGGGCTTTCAGTTGCCCCTGGGAGCTATACCTTTGAGAGAAAAGGAGCTGCTGCAACGAGGAGTGTTCATCCAGCTGGTGGGGTACCCATACTGCAGGCCTGAGCTGGGAGCACCACTTGTAGAGGAGTTGAGGGTTGGGAGCTCACAGGGAGGAGAGACTGTTTTCTTTCTGTATGGTGACTGTGGTGTTCTGTAAGCTCTGGTGTGACCCTTAGGCTCTTTATTTTTAACCCAGACCAATGGCATTAGGAGCAGAACCACTGCTGCGATAATGACAGAGGTGTTTTGGTTGTCTCTGGAAGCCTTTCCCCACAGAAACTCAAAGCCACTACCAGTGGGTATGCTCAGTCATGAATGGGGCAGTTGTTATGTGGTCCTGAGTGGGGTCTCCACCTGGTGGAGAGTAGGGGGTGTGGGCTCCCAGTTTGGGGACATTGGAATCCTCTCCAAGTGGTGGTTGGTGCTGGAGGTGCCAGCATAGCAACTAGGACCTTTGTTCCTTCTCCAGCCTGAGGGCAGTTAGGGTGGTACAACTGCAGCTGCAATGATGAAGAAGTTGTGAGTTGACTCTGGGATTTCCTCATAAGAGAAGTCTTCACCCACCCCTGATTGAGGTGATCAGGCAGGGGCAGGGTAGTTGCACTGGAGTCCCAGGTCAGGAGGCCCCACCCAATGAGAAATGAAGTCCAGAATCTGTGTGGAGGACAGTCTGGCCACTTTTCTGGGTAGTGGCTGTACTATGCTGGGGATCCACACCAGCCCCACTTCCCCCTTATACTTTCCAGAGCCCAGAAGAAGCAAAGTGAAGGCTGTGAAATGGCAAAGACAGTTGCCTGCCCCTCCTTCTAGGAGCTGAATCTCAGGGAGATGCAGAGCCTCTGCCCACCTGAGAACCTGCAGGGGTGGCTGGAGTCCGAGGTTGGGAGGTCCCATCCAGTGAGGAGAAACAGATAAGAGATCCATGTAAAAAACAGTCTGGCCACTTTTTCACAGGGTGGCTGGACTGTGCTGGGGATCCACTCCAGTTCCTATTCACCTTAGACTCTCCAGAGACCAAAGGCAATAGCTGTGACGACTGCAAAACAGGAAAGATGACAGCCCACCCCTCCTTCTGGTAGCTCCATCTCAAGGGAGATGCAGAGCTCCTGCTGGCCTGAGAACCCTGGTGGTTGTAGCTGGAGTACCTTCTTGGGAGGTCCTGCCCAGTGAGGAGAAACAGGATCAGGGATCCATATAAAACAGTCTGGCTGTTTCATGCTACTCCACAGTCTGGCCATGCTGTGCTGCGGATCTGCTCTAGTCCCCAATCCCCTTGGACTTTTTAGATCCCAAAGGCAGCAGTAG
The DNA here is from genome assembly GCF_009764315.1 of Trachypithecus francoisi. NCBI lineage: Eukaryota > Metazoa > Chordata > Mammalia > Primates > Cercopithecidae > Trachypithecus > Trachypithecus francoisi. The sequence continues at coordinate 83,455,983 of NW_022681471.1, read as the reverse complement.
TGAAGGGCAGGAAACAGCAAAAATGGTAGCCCACTCCTCCTTTTTGGAGCTCCATTTCAGGCAGTTGCTGTGCTTGTACTGGCTGGAGTACACAGGCAGTGCATGGCTGGAATCCTAGTTCAGTGGGTCTTATCCTGCAAGGTGCCATGGAAGCAAGGCTGCTCAGCACCCTGGACTCAGCCCCTTTCCTGGGGTTGCATAAGAGAGGCTGATCTCCCTCTTTGCTGGAGCTGCAGCGGCTGTTGTCAGGATGCCCAGGGATCAAGAGCTTTCAAGACATCATGTGTGTCTGAGCTGCAGCTCTGCCAGGACTCCACGTATCTCTGTCTGACTGAAAGCCCTGTTAGAGTGGATTCATGAGGGTATCTCTTGATCTCAGGGTTGCAACGATCTCTGGAAGAAATATGGGTCCCCAGGGTCTTGCAGGAGTGATTAGATTTTAAAGTAAAGGGTAAATTAAGTGTTGGTGTGACTATTTTGTATAATTAAATTTCAGTTCAGTGAGGAGTGCCCTCTTTCCTGTTCCAAATCTCCACATGCTCGCTTCTGCCTTTCCCCATGCCCTTCTCCATTGAATTCCTCTCTGTGATCTGACCCTTTCCTTTGGATCCATTACTACAGCCTGTGCTCATTTTCTCAGGCCCAGTCCTTGTAATCCAATCTCCTGATAACACCTACCTGCCTGAGCCTGGCCCCACTATGTACTCTGACTCCACTTTGGCTTCTCACTTTACTCTAAGACCCTATGACCTAAACTCCACCATTAGTCCAAAGGCTCTGGAAGTTCTGGCCAGAGCAATCAGGCAAGACAAAGAAATAAAGGGTGTCCAAATAGGAAGAGAGGAAGTCAAATCGCCTCTGTCTGCAGATGACACGATTGTATATTTAGAAAACCCCATAGTCTCAGCCCAAAAACTCCTTAAGCTGATAAACAGCTTCAGCAAAGTCTCAGGATACAAAATCAGTGTGCAAAAATCACAAACATTCCTATACACTAATAACAGAGAAGCAGAGAGCTAAATCATGAGTAAACTCCCATTCACAATTGCTATAAAGAAAATCTGGAAACCATCATTCTTAGCAAACTATCACAAGAAGAGAAAACCAAACACCGCATGTTCTCACTCATAGGTGGAACTGAACAATGAGATCACTTGGACTCGGGAAGGGGAACATCACACACTGGGGCCTATCATGGGGAGGGGGGAGGAGGGAGGGATTGCATTGGGGAGTTATACATGATATAAACGTTATGCACATGTACCCTAGAACTTAAAGTATAATAAAAATAAATTAAAAAAAAAAAAAAGTAAAAAAAAAAAAAAAAAAAAAAAAAAAAATAAAATACCAAGAAATATAACTTACAAGGGACGTGAAGGACCTTTTCAGGGAGAACTACAAAGGACTGCTCAAGAAAATAAGAAAAGACACAAACAAATGGAAAAAAATTCCATGCTCATGGATAGGAAGAATCAATATTGTGAAAATGGCCATACTGCCCAAAATAATTTATACATTCAATGATATTCCAATGAAGCTACCATTGACTTTTTTCACAGAACTAGAAAAAACTACTTTAATTTTCATATGGACCCAAAAAAGAGCCTGTATAGCCAAGACAATCCTAAGCAAAAAGAACAAAGCTGGAGGCAATGCTACCTGACTTCAAACTATACTACAAGGCTACAGTAACCAAAACGGCATGGTACTGGTACCAAAACAGATAAATAGACCAATGGAACAGAACAGAGGTTTTAGAAATAACACCACATATCTACTACCATCTGATCTGCGAAAACCTGACAAAAGCAAGCAATGGGGAAAGGATTCAAATGGTCCTTATCCTCCTTCCTTCCCTCCACTCTTAAGTAGGCCCCGGTGTCTGTTGTTTCCTCCTTTGTGTCCAAATGCACAGTGTTTAGCTCCTGCTTATAAGTGAGAATATGTGATATTTGGCTTTTTTTTCTGCTTTAGTTCGCTTTAGTTAGGATAACTAACTAAAGGATAACTAATTGTGTCCTGCAAAGAACACGATTTTGTTCTTTTTTATGGCTGTGTAGTATTCCATGGTATATATGTACCACACCCACACTTTCTTTAACCAGTTTACCATTGATGGCAATTAAGTTGATGCAATGTCTTTGCTATTGTCAATACTGCTGTGATGCACATATGTATGCATGTGTCTTTTTGGTAGAATTATTTATTTTCCTTTATGCTTGGTAAGACGGTAGTTGTCTTTTAAGTTCTTTGAGAATTTTCCAACCTGCTTTTCACAATGGCTGAACTAATTTACATTCCAACCACCAGTGTGTAAGTATTCCCTTTTCTCCACAACTGGCCAGCATCTGTTCTTTTTTGATTTTTTAAAATAATAGTTATTCAGGCTGGTGTGAGATGGTATCACACTGTGGTTTTTATTTTCATTTCTCTAATTTTTAGTGCTGTTGAGAATTTTTTAATATGCTTATTGGCTGTGTGTATGTCTTCTTTTGAAAAGTGTATGTTCATGTGATTTGCCTGCCTTTTAATGGGGCTGTTTTTTGCTTCTTAACTGGTTTAAGTTCTTAATAAATTCTGGATATTAGACATTTGTCAGATGCAAATATTGCAAATATTTTCTACCATTCTGTAGGTTGCCTGTCTACTCTCTTGATAGTTTCTTTTGCTGTGCAGAAGCTCTTAAGTTTAATTAGATAACTTTTGTCAATTTTTGCTTTTGTTGCAATTCCCTTTGTCATCTTTGTCATTAAATATTTGCCCATTCTTATGTTCAGCGTGGTGTTGCCTAGGTTGTCTTCATAGGTCTTTATAGTTTCAAGTTTTACATTTAACTTGTTAATCCATCTTGAGTTGCTTTGTCGAAGGTCAGATGGTTTTAGGTGTGTGGCATTATTTCTGAGCTCTCTGTTCTGTTCCCTTGGTCTGTATGTCTGTGTTTGTACTAGTGCCATGCTATTTTGATTATTGTAGCATTGTAGTATAGTTTGAAGTTGGGTAATGTGATGCCTCTAGCTTTGTTCTTTTTGCTTAGGATTGCCTTGATTATTTGGGCTCTTTTTTGGTTCTGATATGAATTTTAAAAGTTATTTTCTAGTTCTGTGAATAATGTAATTGGTAGTTTGATAAATACAGCATCGAATGTGTAAATTGCTTTGGGCAGTGTTGCCATTTTAATGATATTGATTCTTTCCATCCATGAACATGGAATGTTTTTCCATTTTTTCCTGTCATCTATGATTTCTTTGAGTAGTGTTTTATAAGTCTCATTTGTAGAGATCTTTCATCTACCTGGTTAGCTGAATTCCTAGGTATTTTATTGTTTTTGTGGCTACTGTGAATGGGGTTACATTATTGATTTGGCTCCCATCTTGGATTGTGTGTGTGTGTGTGTGTGTATAGATATGCTGGTTATTTTTGTATATTGATTTTGTATCATGAAACTTTTCTGAAGTTGTTTATCAGATCATGGAGCTTTAGGGCAGAGACTAGGTATTTTCTAGGTACAGAATCCTATTGCCTGCAAACAGGGATAAGTTGACTTCCTCTCTTCCTGTTTGGATGCCTTTCATTTCTTTTTCTTGCCTGATTTCTCTGGTCAGGACACCCAGTACTATGTTGAATAGGAGTGATGAGGGAGGACATCCTTATATTGTTTAAGTTTACAAAAGGAATGCTTCCAACTTTTGTCCACCCAGTATGATGGTGGCTGTGGTTTGTCATAGATGACTCCTGTATTTTGAGGTATGTTCCTTCAATGCCTAGTTGTTTGAGGGTTTTTAATATAGAGGGATACTGAATTTTATTGAAAGACTTTTTCTGCATCTATTGAGATAATCATGTGGTTTTTGCTTTTTGTTCTGTTCATGTTGTGTATCACATTTATTAGTTTGTGTATGTTGAACCAATCTTGCATCCCGGGATTAAAGCCTAGTTTACCATAATGGATTATCTTTTTGATATTTTGCTGGATTCTGTTTAGTAGTAGTTTGCTGAGCATTTTTGCATCGATGTTCATGAAGCATATTGGCTTGAAGTTTTTTTTCCTGTTGTGTCTCTGCCAGGTTTTGCTATCAGGATTATAGCATAGTTTTGCTATGAGCTGGTCTCATGGAATAAGTTAGAGAAGAGTTCCTGCTCCGCAATGTTAAAGAATAGTTTCAGTAGGAATTGTACCAGCTCTTATGAATCTGGTAGAATTTGGCTGTGAATCCACTTGGTCCTGGAATTTTCTGGTTGGCAGGCTTTTTATTAGTGATTGAATTTTAGACTTCAGTACTGGTCTGTTCAGGGACTCAATAATCTTTCTGGTTAAAACTTGGAGGTTGTATTATTCCAGCAATTTATCCATTTCTTCTATGTTTTCTAGTTTGTGTGCATAGAAGTATTTATAGTAGTAGTGTCTGAGGGTTTTTCTGTATTTCTGTGGGGTCAGTGGTAACATCCTTTTTGTCATTTCTGATTGTGTTTAATTGGTTCTTCTCTGTTTTCTTTTTAGCTATCTAACTATCTTATTATTTCTAAAGGCAAACTCCTCTAGTAGTTGTTCTTTTGTATGGTTTTTCACATATCAGTTTCCTTCAGTTCAGCTATAATTTTGTTGATTTCTTGTCTTCTGCTACCTTTAGGGTTGGTTTGCTCTTGTTTCTCTAGTTGTGATGTTATGTTGGTAATTTGAGACCTTTTAAATTTTTGATGTAGACATTTAGTACTACGAATTTCCTGCTTAACACTGTGTTAGCTTGTTTTATAGATTCCAGTATGTTGGGTCTTTGTTTCATTAGTTTCAAATAATTTCTTGATTTATATCTTAATTTTGTTATTTAACCAAAAGCCATTCATGAGCAGGTTGTTTAATTTCCATTTAGTTGTATGATTTTGAGCCATTTTCTTCCCATATTGAGCTTTATTTTTACTGCACTGTGGTCCAAGAGTATGGCTGGTGGGATTTGGAGACTCTGAAACTGAGGAGAGGGCAGGAGGCCCCAACCTCCTCTCTGGAGACTGGGCAATATGGGGATAATAAAATCCAAGGACTGTGGGAAAAACTCAAGTATAATCCAGGCATATGCCACTCTTAGAGATAAGCCTGATCTAAAGTAGTAGTTTAGAATATGTTGTTGGTATTTGTGAGAAGCAGCTGTACTCGTTATATGGGAAAAATTGATCTTAATGGAGACAGCAATTCTATACAAGATGAAAGTAAAACAAAGTTCTACTCAAGGGAGATAGGCTTCTAAAAATTTTACAAAAAAAAAAAAACCCTAAGTAAATGCTTCCATCACCATCATGACCATCTCCATAGTCACTGCTATCATTGCTATGGCTGCCATTAACATAACCACAAGAACTGTATACACCACTACCATTACCATCATCAGCACCATCTCTGATAAGCCTTGGGATTTCCCTAAACCCACCAGCCAGGCCATAGGGCTGGCCTCTAAGTCAGGAAAACTACACACAGGACAAAGAAAGATGTCAGAAACGGGATAAGTATACTATATTCCAGTTTCCTAACTCATTAGGTAGCGTTCAGAGCTTAAGCCTCCAGTTCATGATTCTTAGCCCTATATGGGAGGGAAGGGGGTTAGGTGGGTGGCTACAGCCCAGTTATGTCCCAGGCTGTCAGGTTCTACATACTCTTCTGGCACTGGGTTCCAGACAGCCACTGTATTAGTTCTTTTTTTTTTCTTTTTTATTTATTTATTTATTATTTATTTATTTACTTATTTATTATACTTTAAGTTCTACGGTACATGTGCATAGCGTGCAGGTTTGTTACATATGTATATTTGTGCCATGTTGGTGTGCTGCACCCAACAAATCGTCAGCACCCATCAATTCATCATTTATATCATGTATAACTCCCCAATGCAATCCCTCCCTCCTCCCCCTCCCCATGATAGGCCCCAGTGTGTGATGTTCCCCTTCCCGAGTCCAAGTGATCTCATTGTTCAGTTCCCACCTATGAGTGAGAACATGCGGGGTTTGGTTTTCTCTTCTTGTGATAGTTTGCTAAGAATGATGGTTTCCAGCTGCATCCATGTCCCTACAAAGGATGCAAACTCATCCTTTTTTATGGCTGCATAGTATTCCATGGTGTATATGTGCCACATTTTCTTAATCCAGTCTGTCACAGATGGACATTTGGGTTGATTCCAAGTCTTTGCTATTGTGAATAGTGCTGCAATAAACATACGTGTGCATGTGTCTTTGTAGTAGAATAATTTATAATCCTTTGGGTATATACCCAGTAGTGGGATGGCTGGGTCATAAGGTACATCTAGTTCTATATCCTTGAGGAATTGCCATACTGTTTTCCATAATGGGTGAACAAGTTTACAATCCCACCAACAGTGTAAAAGTGTTCCTATTTCTCCACATCCTCTCCAACACCTGTTGTTTCCTGACTTCTTAATGATTGCCATTCTAACTGGTGTGAGATGGTATCTCATTGTGGTTTTGATTTGCATTTCTCTGATGGCGAGTGATGATGAGCATTTTTCATGTGTCTGTTGGCTGTATGAATGTCTTCTTTTGAGAAATGTCTGTTCATATCCTTTCCCACTTTTTGATGGGGTTGTTTGTTTTTTTCTTGTATATTTGTTTGAGTTCTTTGTAGATTCTGGATATTAGCCCTTTGTCAGATGAGTAGATTGCAAAAATTTTCTCCCATTCTGTAGGTTGCCTGTTCACTCTGATGGTAGTTTCTTTTGCTGTGCAAAAGCTCTTTAGTTTAATGAGATCCCATTTGTCAATTTTGGCTTTTGCTGCCGTTGCTTTTGGTGTTTTAGACATGAAGTCCTTGCCCATGCCTATGTCCTGAATGGTACTACCTAGATTTTCTTCTAGGGTTTTTATGGTATTAGGTCTAACATTTAAGTCTCTGATCCATCTTGAATTAATCTTCGTATAAGGGGTAAGGAAAGGATCCAGTTTCAGCTTTCTACTTATGGTTAGCCAATTTTCCCAGCACCATTTATTAAATAGGGAATCCTTTCCCCATTTCTTGTTTCTCTCAGGTTTGTCAAAGATCAGATGGCTGTAGATGTGTGGTATTATTTCTGAGGACTCTGTTCTATTCCATTGGTCTATATCTCAGTTGTGGTACCAATACCATGATGTTTTGGTTACTGTAGCCTTGTAGTATAGTTTGAAGTCAGGTAGCGTGACACCTCCAGCTTTGTCCTTTTGACTTAGGATTGTCTTGGCAATGCGGGCTCTTTTTTAGTTCCATATGAACTTTAAAGCAGTTTTTTTCCAATTCTGTGAAGAAAGTCATTGGTAGCTTGATGGGGATGGCATTGAATCTATAAATAACCTTGGGCAGTATGGCCATTTTCACGATATTGATTCTTCCTATCCATGAGCATGGTATGTTCTTCCATTTGTTTGTGTCCTCTTTGATTTCACTGAGCAGTGGTTTGTAGTTCTCCTTGAAGAGGTCCTTGACATCCCTTGTAAGCTGGATTCCTAGGTATTTTATTCTCTTTGAAGCAATTGTGAATGGAAGTTCATTCCTGATTTGGCTCTCTGCTTTTCTGTTCACGGTGCTGATAAAGACATATAGAAACAAACAGAGGTTTAATTGGACTTACAGACATTGGGAACAAACAGAGGTGTAATTGGACTTACACTTCCACATGGCTGAGGTGACCTCAGAATCATGGCAGGAGGCAAAAGGCACTTCTTAAATGGCAGTTGCAAGAGAAAACTGAGGAAGAAGCAAAAGTGGAAACCCCTGATAACCCATCAGATCTTGTGAAACTTATTCACTATCACAAGAATACCAAGGGAAAAACCAGCCCCCATGATTCAATTACCTCCTCTGGTGTCCCTCCCACAACACATGAGAATTCTGGGAGATAAAATTTGAGTTGAGATTTGAGTGGAGACACAGTAAAACAATATCATTCTGCCCCTGGCCCCTCCAAATCTAATGTCCTCACATTTCAAAATCAATCGTGCCTTCCCAAGAGTCCCCCAAAGTCTTAACTCATCTCAGCATTAACCCAAAAGTCCACAGTCCAAAGTCTCATCTGAGACAAGGCACGTCCCTTATGCCTATGAGCCTGTGAAATCAAAAGCAAGCTAGTTACTTCCTAAATACAATGGGGGTACAGGTATTGGGTAAACACAGCCATTCCAAATGGGAGAAACTGGCCAAAACAAAAGGGTTACAGGGCCCATGCAAGTCCAAAATACAGTGGGGCAGTCAAATGTTAAAGCTTCAAAATGATCTCCTTTGACTCCATGTCTCACATCCAGTTCACAGTGATGCAAGAGGTGAGTTCCATGGTCTTGGGCAGCTCTGGCCCGGTGGCTTTGCAGGGTACAATCTCACTCCTGGATGCTTTCACAGGCTGGCATTGAGTGTCTGTGGCTTTTCCAGGTGCATGGTGCAAGCTGTTGGTGGATCTACCTTTCTGGGGTCTGGAGGATGGTGGCCTCCTTCTCATAGCTCCACTAGGCAGTGCCCCAGTAGGGACTTTGTGTGGGACCCCACATTTCTCTTCCGCGCTGCCCTAGCAGAGGTTCTCCATGAGGGTCCCGCCCCTGCAACAAACTTTTGCCTGGGCATCCAGGTGTTTCCATACATCTTCTGAAATCTAGGCGGAGGTTCTCAAACCTCAATTCTTGACTTGTGTACACCCACAGGCTCAACAACACGTGGAAGCTGCCAAGGCTTGGGGCTTCACCCTCTGAAGCCACAGCCCACGCTCTACATTGGCCCCTTTCAGCCATGGCTGGAGAGGCTGTGACACAAGATACCAAGTCCCTAGGCTGCACACAGCACAGGGACCCTGGGCTTGGCACAGAAAAACACTTTTTCCTCCTGGGTCTTTGGGTCTGTGATGGGAGGGGCTGCCATGAAGGTCTCTGACATGGCCTGGAGACATTTTCCCCATGGTCTTGGGGATTAATATTAGGCTCCTTGCTACTTATACAAATTTCTGCAGCCAGCTTGAATTTCTCCCCAGAAAATGGGTTTTTCTTTCCTATCACATTGTCAGGTTGCAAATTTTCTCAACTTTTATACTCTGCTTCCCTTATAAAACGGAATGCCTTTAGCAGTACCCAAGTCACCTCTTGAATACTTTCCTGCTTAGAAATTTCTTCCACCAGATACCCTAAATCATCTCTTTCAAGGTCAAAGTTCCACAAATCTCTACAGCTGGGGCAAAACGCCACCAGTCTTTTTGCTAAAGCATAACAGGAGTCACCTTTGCTCCAGTTCCCAACAAGTTCCTGATCTCCATCTAAGACCACCTCAGCCTGGACCTTAATGTCCATATTGCTATCAGCATTTTGGGCAAAGCCACTCAACAAGTCTCTAAAAAGTTCCAAACTTTCCCAAATATTTCTGTCTTCTTCTGAGCCCTCCAAACTGTTCCAACCTCTGCCTGTTATCCAGTTACAAAGTTGCTTCCACATTTTCTGGTATGTTTTCAGTAACAATCCACTCTAGTGGTACCAGTTTACTATATTAGTTCATTTTCACGCTGTTGATAAAGACATACCCGAGGCTGGGCGTGGTGGCTCACACCTGTAATCCCAGCACTTTGGGAGGCCTAGGTGGGCAGATCACGAGGTCAGGAGATCGAGACCATCCTGGCTAACATGGTGAAACTCTGTCTCTACTAAAAATACAAAAAATTAGCCGGATGTGGTGGTGGGCGCCCGTAGTCCCAGCTACTCGGGAGGCTGAGGCAGGAGAATGGTGTGAACCTGGGAGGCGGAGCTTGCAGTGAGCTGAGATAGCGCCACTGCACTCCAGCCTGGTCAGCAGAGTGAGACTCCATCTCAAAAAAAAAAAAAAAAAAAAAAAAGACATACCCAAAACTGGAACAAAAGGAGGTTTAATTGGACTTATAGTTCCACATGGCTGGGGTGGCCTCAGAATCATGGTGGGAGGCAAAAAGCACTTCTTACATGGTGGTGGCAAGAGAAAAAGGTGAAGAAGCAAAAGTGGAAACCCCTGATAAACCCATCAGATCTCGTGAGACTTATTCACTATCATGAGAACAGCACGGGAAAGACCAGCCCCCATGATTCAATTACCTCCTCCTGGGTCCCTCTCACAACACGTGGGAATTCTGGGAGATACAATTCAAGTTGAGATTGGGGTGGGGACACAGCCAAACCGTATCAGCCATAAACTATTACTAGCCTCAAATCATCCTTTTTGTTAATGAGAAGGAAACTTCTACTATTCTTCTTGGATGGGCCCTTACTGGTTCCAGTAATGCTGGTCAGTACAGAGAGTGATCACAAACAGTTTGAGTGAGGCTGGGGAAGGCAGGAGACAACCCAGTCTAAGATAATTAATCTCTCAACATGGAGATTTCAAAAGACATGAATTCCACAATTTGTCCCCAACAGGTGTCATAGTACTTTTGGGTTGAGGGAAGCTGCTAGGTTACACTCACTGAAATAAGTAAAATAAAATGCTATGTTCCACTAAAAAAGATGCCAGAAGTTCTGTGTCCAAGCCTAAAGTAGAAAACATTGGAAAAAATCCTAGGCCAATCAAGAGAGATCCAAAACTCTCATCCTAAATAATAGAGAGATGTTCTCCAAAATAAAATAATACTTTTAGGGGAATATACTACAGTGGGAATTTGCATTCATAATAAAACCATATGAGTTTTCAGGGAGGTAAAGGAAGAAAGTGGGTTTTTTTTTTTTTTTTAATGATTCCTTTGAGATAACTATCCTTGGTTACAAGGATCAATAACAAGAGTGGCACCAGCCTGAGGTTACACAGGCAGTTGCTGGGCAGATATCATTTCAGAAGCATTTCTTTTTAAGTTTGTGATGGTCTTTGTGCAACGTTTTGGCTTTTACAGCCTTTTGTAATCGTTTTTGTTAGCAGGCATTTGTGCATGAGAGCCATCCCTTTATGGTTTTCCTTGGCTCTATTTGTCAGGCTTCGTTTGTTAGTTTGTTTGTGTTTGTATTTTTTTAAAAAAACATAAATGACTCTATTATGATTCTGACAACGTACAAAACCAAGTTATGCCAGAAATCATGATTTTGGGGATGCCATATATAGATTGGTTAAACCAAATGTTAGAAGTCAGGATTGTGTCAGAAGTTCAGCTCAAGGATGTTACAAAAACAATTCAACCCCATAGGGGGCTGACGGAAACATAGCCAGATAGCAACCAGGTATGTGGTTGGAAGTCATGGTGGAATTTCTCTCCAGGTTCTAGTACCCTAGAGAAAAACAAGAAAGCCCATGGGATAATTGAAGAGCAGTGTGGAGCTTAGGGCAAGTGGTGAAGATCTGGGCATGCTGTAGCCCTTCTGCCTTTAAGCACAGGCCCGTCATGTCTGTTCCACTGCCAAGTTTACTGTATTCAGGAGAGTGGCACAGCCTGCAGTTACCTGTGGGTATATCTAGAAGAGCTGGGGCAGGAGTTGGAGCATGGTAACGGACAAAAATAAAATTCTGCTCAAGTGAGGAAGAGGGCTATCATAATAACACAGGCACATATAAAGGTGTTTCTGTGCACTGAGTAGATTAAAATAACATTAGAATTTGTCAATGTATACATTTACAGTTGGAGCCTAGAAGCTATATACATTTGGTCACTAGAACTGTGACAATGAGTTCTGGTACAGTATATATGAAATATGCAACAGAACCCTTTGCTGTTAGTTTAAGCTAGTCAAGAAGACTTCCAGAATTCTCAAGAGCAAAAAAAAAAAAAAAAAAACTGGGCTGGGCACAGTGACTAACGCCTGTAATCCCAGCACTTTGGGAGGCCTAGGCGGGCGAATCACGAAGTCAGGAGATCGAGACCATCCTGGCTAACACGGCGAAGCCCTGTCTGTACCAAAAATACAATGAAATTAGCCGGCGTGGTGGCGGGCGCTTGTAGTCCCAGCTACTCCGGGGGCTGAGGCAGGAGAATGGCATGAACCCAGGAGGAGGAGCTTGCAGTGAGCCGAGATCACACTACTCTGCACTCCAGCTTGGGCTACAGAGCAAGACTCCATCTCAAAAAAAAAAAAAAAAAAAAAAAAAAAAAAAAAAAAGAACCTTATGCAGCACCTATTGTGTAGCATTCATTTAACATTTATTGAACACCTACATCTGTCAGTAATGTTTCTGGGTTATGAGGACACAGACATGAATTAGACATGTTTTCTTACTTTAAGATGTTCAAAGGCATGTAAGAGTATGTAAGTTCAAACTTCTCTGTGTGTGTTAAGTGGAGGCCTAATTGCAAGTAGTTACAATATAACATTAGAAGCACTATTGTATGGGTCTTTATAAATTCCTTCTTGTAAAATGAAGTCGAAGGAACAACTCCATGTGTGGGTAATCATATGAAACAACACAGAGAAGATTGTATTTTACCCAAATCTTAACACATGATTGGAGTTTTCCAGATGGAGAAAAGGTGAAGGGAGCTAGAGGCAGAGGACACGGCATAAGCAAAGTAATAGAAGGCTAAAATTGTCTGGTATGTTTGAGAAATAGCAAGAATTTAGGCATGACAATAGCATACATTTCAAAGGAGTTGGGGATTAGGATGGGAAATGTGAGTTGAAGAGTAGGTTCATGACAAATGTTATATGTAATTTTAAGGAGTTTTGATTTTTGTCCTAAAGCCAGTGGGAAGTGATTTAAGATTTTTAAGAGAGTAACAGGAAAAAATAAATCTCTGTATTTTAGAAAAATATTTGGAGCCAGTATGATACAGTGGTTAAAAACATGGACACTGGAGTCAGATTGATTTTGAGTCATAAATCTGCCAATTATTAATCATGTCAATTTTAGCAAATAACCTCTCTGAGTCTGTTTCTTAATCTGAAAAATGGCATAACAATAGTATCCAAATCCTGAGATTTTTGTGAGGACTAAATCAGATAATGCATATAGTATTCTTAACACAGTGTCCAGTATGTAGTAAGAACTCAATAAATGGTGGTTATTATGATGATTGTGAATTTAATGTGGAATGTGAGCTAGATCTAGGGTACTAACATTTAGATGAGAAACTGCAAGCTTGATATTAAAAAGTGGTAGTGTCAAAGGGATTCGGTTACTTACTGAATGTAGGGTATAAGGGAGAAAATGAGCTTACCTTTACTCTTAGCTTTGTTTATAGTTGAGGTAACTGGGTGGTTGGTGTTGCCATTTAATATTATGAAGAATCCAGGAGAGGCAGGTTATGGATAAAGGCAGGAGCGACATGATGATCCTGATTTGTGTTTATGTGTTTCCCAGAGCCTAATGAGTTGCCAAAATCGAGGTTCTGAGGATTCAAAAGTGGGGGAAACACCTGAATGTAGAGGTTTCATCATCTTGACTTATTTTGTAATTAGATCCCAATATATATACACTGTTTGTTTAAATGTTACATTTTAAATGGTGCAGTGTATTTTATCAGTACTACACAAAGTTTTCTGAAAGCAAATTCATTGTTCAAAAGCTAAAATGGTTAGCCTTGAAGATTCTGTCCTAATGGGTACAATTTGTGAGCATGTATATGAGGTCAAAATAATAGCAAGAAGCTACATGGTGGCATTTTCATACTATTCAATCCTAATTTCCTTGTGAGCAGTTATGAGATGATTAAGCATGTAGCCCCGAAATGAGGTTACCTGGGTTCAAATCCTGGCTCTATTATTTATTAATAATGCTTCTAGGAGATTATTTAAATTTGGGACTCAGTTTCCCTGTCTGTAAATTGGAAGATAATAACGATAATACTTCACAGTTTGTGGGTTTCACTTAGAAACCAGGGCTTGGCACATAGAAAGTGCCATATAAATATTAGTCATTGTTATCAATATCACAGAGGATGTTTGGTGGAAAAAGTTTCTCTTGATTTTGCCATGAATCAGAAACTAATTTGGGTTTGAAATTATTGAGTCCTCTAAAGGTTAAACTGATCACTTCTCCTCCGTGACCCAGGCTAGTTTAGATAGGTAAACCTCACTCATCTCTCCCTCCATCAGAAGACTCATCTATCATACTGCTGTGTCATTTTCTATTTACTTGTCCAAGAGCCTGTAAAAACCATGATGGTAAGGTCTTTGTCTTGTTTATCATTTAAGCCTACCTGACAAATAACAGATCCTCAAAAAATTATATACTGACTAGATGTATGTACATTCAGTTAACTTCTTTGCTTCATGGTTGCATTAAACTAACTTGAAAACAGAATGAAAAACAAAAATCACATGGTTATCTCAATAGATGCAGAAAAGGCATTCAGTAAAATTCAAAACTTCAGGTTAAAAACTCTCAACAAATTAGGTGTTGATGAAATATACCTCAAAATAATTAGAGTCATCTATGACAAGGCCACAGCCAACATCACACTGAATGGGCAAAAGCTGGGAAGCATTCTCCTTGAAAACAAGCTCAAGACAAGAATGTTTTCTCACCATTCCTGTTCAATGTAGTAATAAAAGCCCTGGTCAGCACAATTAGTCAAGACAAAAACATAAAGAGCATCTAAATAGGAAGAGAGGAAGTCAAAGTATCTCTGTTTGCAAATTATATGATCCTATATGTAGAAAACCCCAAAGTCTTGGCCCAAAAGCTCCTTAAGCTGTTAAACAACTTCAGCAGAGTCTCAGGATACAAAATCAATGTGCAAAAATCACTAGTACTCCTGTACACCAACAACGGTCAATCTGCAATCTGAAAGCCAAATCAGGAACACAATCCCATTCATGATTGACACAAATAAACAATACCTAGAAATACAGCTAACCAGAAAGGCAAAAAATCTCTACAAGTAGAAGGACAAAACAATGCTCAAAGAAATCAGGGATGAAATAAATTCAAAAACATCCCATGCTCATGTTTAGGAAGAATCAATATCATTAAAAAGGTGATACTGCCCAAAGCAATTTATAGATTCAGTGCTATTTCTATTAAACTACCAATGACATTCTTCACAGAACTAAAAAAAAAAAAAAAAAAAAAAAGCTATTTTAAAATTCATATGGAACCAAAGAAGAGCCCGAATAACCAAGGCAATCTTAAGCAAAAGAACAAAGCTGGAGGCATCATGCTATCTGACTTCAACAATACCACAGGGCTACAGTAACCAAAACATCATGGTACTGGTACAAAAGCAGATACATAGAGCAATGAAACAGAACAGAGAACCCAGAAATAGAGCATAGGTCATACACCTACAACTATCTGCTCTTTGACAATCCTGACCAAAAAAAAGCAATGGGGAAAGGACTTCCTATTCAATAAGTGGTGCTGGGGTAACTGGCTAGCCATATGCAGAAGATTAAAAATGAACCTCTTTCTTACACCATATACAAAAACTAACTCAAGATGGATTAAAGACTTAAATGTAAAATCCAAAACTATAAAAACACTGGACCAGATAACCTAAACAATACCATCCTGGACATACCAATGGGCAAAGATTTCATGACAAAGATGTCAAAAGTAATTGCAACAAAAGCAAGAACTAATGGGATTTAATTGAAATAAAGAGCTTCTGCAAAGCAAAAGAAACTATCAACAAAGTGAACAGAATGAAAGAAAATATTTGCAAACTATGGATCTGACAAAGGTCTAATATCCAACATCTATAAGAAACATAAACGGCCGGATGTGGTGGCTCACACCTGTAATCCCAGCACTTTGGGAGGTCGAGGTGGGTGGATCACAAGGTCAGGAGTTTGAGACCGCCTGGCTAATATGGTAAAACCGCATCTCTACTAAAAATACAAAAATTAGCTGGGTGTTGTGGCATGTGTCTGTAGTCCCAGCTACTCAGGAGGCTGAGGCAGGAGAATCGGTTGAACTTGGGAGGTGGAGGTTGCACTGAGCTGAGATTGCACCACTGCACTCCAGCCTGGGCGATAGAACGAGACTCCAAAAAAAAAAAAAAAAAAAAAAGCATAAACAAATTTACAAGAAAAAAAACACACAACCCCATTAAAAAGTGGGCAAAAAACATGAATAGGCCGCTTTCAACAAAAGACTTACATGTGGCCAACAAACATATGAGAAAAGATTAACATCACTGAGCATTAGAGAAATGGACATTAAAATCTCAATGAGATATCATCTCACACCAGTCAAAATGGCTATTAAAAAGTCAAAAAGTAACAAATGCTGGTGAGGTTGTGGAGAAAAATAAACACTTATACATCGTTGGTGTGCAGGTAAATTAGTTGCACCATTGTAGAAGACAGTGTGGCAATTCCTCAAAGACCTAAAAACAGAAATACCATTCGACCCAGCAATCCCATTACTGGTTATATACTCAAAGAAATATAAATCATTCTACTGTAAAGACATACACGTGTATGTTCATTACAGCACTATTCACAATAGCAAAGACATGAAATCAACCTAAATGTCCATCAGTGGTAGACTGGATTAAAAAAAAATGTGGTACATATACACCATGGAATACTATGTAGTCACGAAAAAAGAATGGGATTATGTCCTTTGCAGGAACATGGATGGATGGAGGCTATTATCCTTAGCAAACTAATGCAGAAGCAGAAAACCAAATACCATGTGTACTCACTTATAAATGGGAATTAAATGATGAGAACACAAGGACACAAAGGAGAACAACACACACTAGGGCCTATTGAAGGGTGGAGCATGAGAGAAGGGAGAGAATCAGGAAAAATAACTAATGGGTATTAGGCTTAATACCTGGGTGATGAAATAATCTGTACAACAAACCCCCATGACACAAGTTTACCTATATAACAAACCTGCACATGTACTCCTTAATTTAACATAAAAGTTATTAAAAAATAAAGATAAAGGAGAAAAATAAAGTAACATAAAATTATTAATCTCTTATTGATGAAAAGAGTCAAATTCTGTAAGATATTTAAAAAGATTTATTCCAAGCCAAATATTAGTGACCATGGCCCCTGACACAGCCCTCAGGATATCCTGAGAACATGTGCCCAAGGTGGTCAGGGTACAGCTTGGTTTTATACATTTTAGGGAGACATGAGACTTTAATCATATACATTAAGAAATACATTGGTTTGGTCCATAAAGGTGGGACAACTTGAAGTGGAGGCTTCCAACTTATAGGTGGATTGAAAAATTTTCTGGCTGACAATTGGTTGAGTTTATCTAAAGACCTAAGGTCAACAGAAAAGAATGTCTGGGTCAAGATAAGAGGTTATGGAGACCAGAGTTCTTATTTGCAGAGGAAGCCTTCAGATAGTAGGCCTCACAGAGAATAGGTTATAAGTGTTTCGTATGGGACTTAAGGTTTGTGTTGATGTTAACGCTGGAGAGGTATAATGAGGCCTGTTTGACCCCCCACTTTCCCTCATGGCCTGAAACAGTCTTTCAGGTTAAACTGTAAAAGAGCCCTGGCTGAGGAAGAAGTCCATTTAGATGGTTGGAGGGGCCTTAGAATTTCATTTTTGGTTTACCCTCTTTAGGCATGGGACTAAGTTATATGATCTCTCCCCAACCATAGGGATTAGGCCATTTTTTAAGCACTAGCCCTGGCTAGTGGATACCCAGAGGTAAATTGAGAAATCACATGACACTAATGCTACTGAAAAATAAGAATACTCAGTGCATTGGCTGTGAGCCAAACCACAGTAATGTCTCTTTTCTAAGAACGAAGCAGGCAGAAACTTAAATAACTAACCTAAGAAAGTGATTCTCAAAGTGAAGTCTTCAGATCATCATCGTCAGCATCATGTGGGAATTTCTCAGAAATGCAAATTCTTAAGGCCTACTTTATATGTGCTTAATCAGAAACTCTGGGAATGAGATCCAAAAACTTGTGGTTTAATAAACTTTCCGGGTGACTCTGATGCATGCTCAGGTTTGATAACCACTGACTTAGACCAACATGGTTTAGGTGTCCTTAAAATATATTCTGCTTGGTACAGTTGTCTAAATTGCCTATATTTCAGGCCTGGGTATAATTTTTTTCCAGGCCAGTTTCTTTATGACATCCTCTAACCTAACCCCTGATGCCATAAATACTCATAAGAAAAAGGGCACTAGGTGAGACTATAAATGTAGAGAAACAGCAAAATTACCCAGACTTTCCAATTTTCTTTCTAATTATTTCCCTTTATTACTAATCTTGTGGGCATCTTATGGCTGGCTATTACTAGAGACAGGCAGTTTAATATACAGTTGTGAACTCCAAATATCTGAGACAGATCTCAATCATTTAGAAAGTTTATTATGCTAAAGTTAAGCATTCACCTGTGACACAGCTTCAGGAAGTACTTAGACATGTGTCCAAGGTGGTCGGGGGGTACAGTTTGCTTTTATACATTTTAGGGAGACATGAGACATCAATCAATATGTGTAAGATGTACATTGTTTCAGTCTAGTTCCAGTAAGGCAGGACAACTGGAAGTGGGGGCTTCCAGGTTAGAAGTAGATAAGAGACAAAAGGCTGCATTCTTTTGAGTTCTTGATCAGCCTTCCACTAAATACACAATTTAGTCTGGCTCAGTGAATCTGCATTTTTTACATAAACAATAGGGGAGAAAAAGCAATCAGATATGCATTTGTCTCAGGTGAGCCTCAGAGGGATAACTTTGAATAGCATGGGAGGCAGGTCTTCCCTAGGCAGTTGCCTGCTTGAATTTTCCTTCTAGACTAGTGATTTGGAGGTCCCAAGATTTATTTTCCTTCCACACAGTAAAGAGTAAAGTCTTCCAAGTTAGAGAGATTTGGGTGTGAATTTCTGTTTCCTGGCTCTCAGCTGCTTAATTGTGTGCAAATTCCAGAATTTGAGTTATGCATTTTCCTAGCTGCTTCACAGAAGCTGCTTGTGAATATTAAAGGAAAATTAAAAACAAAGTTGAAACCAGTGACATATGGTCACTGGTTTCTACATATGGAATGCAGCATATTCTAATCTCCTGAGGGCCACCAGGAAAATGAACACTAAGATCTAAGAGGCACCAAGAATAGCTGGCCAGAGTAATTGGTGAGGTTTACTTCCTATATGAGCCCAGCCTGTGAAGACTAAAAGAGATGTCTATTCCATTCAATGCACAGGAACCAACAGAGTCAAGAAAAATAAAGAAACAGGAAGATATTCTCCAAATAAATAAACAAGATAAATCTAAAGAAACTGACCATGGAGAGATGGAGGTATGTGATTTACTTAAAAGGAAATTCAAAATAATGGTCATGAAGAAGCTCACCGAGTTTAGGAGAGAATCACAGGGACAATATAAGAACTTCAACAGAAAGAAAATATTTTTAAAATATCAACAAGAAATTACAGAACTAAATAATACAAAACTGACAAGTAAAATTTAATACAAGGTTTCAACTGTAGACTAGATCAAGCAGAAGGGTCAGTGAGCTCGAAGGGAGTTCATTGGAAATCATCCAGTCACATGAGCAAAGAAAAAAAAAAGAATGAAAAGGTGAAGATAGCTTAAGGGACTTATAGGATATATGGAAGTCTCAGTAGAAGAAAAGAGTAAAGGGCAGAAAGCTCATTCAAATAAATAATGGCTGAAAACTTCCCAAACCTGGGAAAGAAAAAAAGACATCCAGATCCAAAAAGCCCAAAGGACACTAAACTAGAGGAATACAAAGAGATCCACAATGAGAGACATTATAATCAAATTCTTAAAACTTAAAGAGAGAATTCTGAAAGCAACAAGAGAAAAGTTACTTGTGACCTACAAGATAACCTTCATAAAACAATCAGTGTTTTTATCAGTAGAACCTTGCAGGCCAGAGGGAGTAGGTGGGTTGATAGATTCAAAGTGCTAAAAGGAAAAAAAAGAGAAAAAGAAACCTGCCAGGCAATAATACTACAATTGGCAAATATGTCTTTCACAAAGGAAAGAGAGACAAAGACTTTCTCAAACAAAAGTTGAAGGAGTTTACTACCACTAGACCTGCCTTGCAAGAAATTCTAAAGTGAATTCTTCAAGTTAAAGCAAAAAGATACTAAACAGAAATGTGAGGGCATCAAAAAGTATAAAACTTGCTGGTAAGGGTAAATACATAGACAAATAGAGGGAATACTGTTTTACTATAAAAGTAGTAGGTAAATCATGCTTAATTCAATTATAAAAGACAAAAGACAAAACTATAAAAAATAGTTATAAGTAATTATGTTAATGGTTACACAATATAAATGATTCTAAATTGTGACATTCTTAACCTACAACGTGGGGTAAAGAGAGGTAAACATGTAGTGTTCATCTACACAAGTGAAGTTAAGTTGTTATCAGCATAAAACAGACCACTGTTAAAACTACCGTACTTTATGTAAGCTCCTTGTTGATCATAAAGAAAATACTTACAGAAGTTACATATGCAAAAATAAAAAACAAAACCTATCGACACAATAATAATAATAATAATAATAATAAAGACAGCAAAAGCAGAGAAAGGGACACATGAACTATAAGACAAAAAGAAAACAAGGAACAAATAGCAATAGTATTTTCTAATCAATGTAAATGTAAATGGATTACACTCTCTTATCAAAAGATATACAATGGCTGAATGAATTAAAAGTAAAGAGTTGGAAAAAGATATTCTACGCAAAGGAAAGCAGGAGAGGCTATACGTATATCAAACAAAATAGACTTTAAAAATGTTTTAGAGATAAAGACAGTAATTGTGTAATGATGTAAGAGTCAATTGTAGCAGGACAAGTGGCAGACAAAACTTCTCAGACACCGAGTTAAGGAAGGAAGGGGTTTATTCAGCTGGGGGCATCGGCCAAGAATTCAGTCTCGAGAGCCGAGCTCCCTGAATGAGCAATTCCTGTCCCTTTTAAGGGCTCACAACTCTAAGGGGGTGCATGTGAGAGGGTCGTGATTGATTGAGCAAGCAGAGAGTACGTGACTAGTGGCTGCATGCACCAGTAATTAGATCGGAACAAAACAAGACAGGGATTTTCACAGAGCAATCCTATACAATGACTGTAATCTATAGATAACAGAACCAGTTAGGTCAGGGGTCGATCTTTAACTACCAGGCTCAGGGTGTGGCACTGGGCTGTCTGCCTGTGGATTTCATTTCTGCCTTTTAGTTTTTACTTCTTCTTTCTTTGGAGGCAGAAATTGGGCATAAGACAATATGAGGGGTGGTCTCCTCCCTTATTCCCCCCTTTTGAGACTCTCACTCATTTTATTAGTGGGAGTTCTCACTTTCATTTTCACTATCCATGTCTTCTTACAAGACAGATAGTGATTTATATAGTACATTTGTGCTGAGGCATTTTGGTGAACTAAGGTAGCGATAAAGCTTTTTATCATTCGCAGAAGTACAGGTATCAAACAAGGGAGCAGTAAGCAGGTTCCTATTATTATTATAACTCCTATTATAAGAGTTTTAAATCCTCCTAGCACTGGGAACCATTTTCCAAACATGGCCCCAGCATCAAATCCATGCCACACTTGCATGGGCACATGTGCCAGTTTTGTCATATCTCTAACTATGTCTTCAACTACTTGCCCTTAATCATCTATGTGTAGACAGCAATTAGTGAGGTTAAATTTTCCACAGACCCCTCCTTCAGCTGCTAGCAAGCAGTCAAGAGCCAATCTATTTTGATAGATAGCATTTCTCATCTGAGTTTCTTGCCAAGCCAGAATAGTCAAGGCTATGCCGGTTTTATTAGTGATTATTTCTAAGACAGCTTGTAACCGTATGATTCAGTTGATCATGTAAATGGGGGTCCAGTATCCCCATGAGCTGTCTTGTGCCCAAGTAGCAGGCCCGTAATATTGTATGATTCTCTCAGGGGGCCATTTATCATCTTTCCAATTTCCTATAGCTATGCTTACCTTTTCATGGGAAGCATAGACCGGGAAGCCCAGGAGTTCACCTGTTTTTATGGGCAGTAGAAAGAAAGATGGTTTAATAGTGCCAGTAACACAACTACTTGCCCATTGGTCAGGTAATTTGGCATAAGCTCTATGCCCACATATCCAATACAATCCAGTTGGGGCTGTCCAGTCCCGGTGGGACTCCAGGTGGGTCCACATGGTTTGCAACTTTGGGAATTTGCTAAATGGATTCCTCTCTGTTTGATCTGAACTCCACCAAGTGACTGTTTTCGTGGTACCATTATACAGTTTCCGTCCTAGACAACTAAGTCATCCTAAGGGGTGAGTGAATTCTTTTCCTTCTCTAGCTATGCAATATTGTCCAATAATTGAGGATTTTAGGACCCAGAAATTATCAGGGTCATTCTTTTGAGCTGGGAATTCATCAGGAACTGAGTCTGTAGACACTAATTCTCAGGCTTCCCATGGCCATTGATCTCCCATTCAGTTCCTCCACATACATAACATGAAGTGACACTGAGAGACTGGGTTACTGCTCGCTAATTACAAAACAAATTTCTTGTTTTTCCTGGATTTCTGGTGCTAGTACATTTAGTTCATCATAGAAAGTTTGAAACACTGGCTCAGGAGAGCATTTGTAAACTTCTCGAACCAAGATATTTACTTGAGGATCCAGTCTGGCCCTGTCAATTCCTAAGGTCACACACTCCTCTTTTTTCCAGCCAGGATCAAGGGTATTGGTTATTACTAGCTCTAAGGGGTTACATTGTTGCTTAGTACAGGAAGGGCCATATTTCCTTTCTGAAGGTGGACTGGATCATTTTCATCATTCTTTTTTTCTTTTATGCAAGTGGCCTAAATGACACAAGACCATATATACATTTATTTCCACACAGCCCTAATTTATGACAGATGTACTTATTTTCTGCCATATAGCCTCTTTTCTAAGAGAACCACACCTTATTCCTAACTTATTACTATTAATGACAGCACAGGTATCAAATTTTAAGGTGACTTGTTTGGGCACCCTTTTTTTTTTTTTTTTTTTTCTGTTTTGGCTAACACTTACTGATATCATTTATGAGCTCTCACCAGTCCCAGTCCTTAATCTTATTTTAAGAACTGTGGTCATGGGCGCTCAGATGATTCACAACACACATCAGATTGGTCATTTCCTGGGCTACGTACTTGTATAGAATAACATTATACAAACAAGTTCTTTATAGAGTTCCAGTACACTTATAATAACTGTAAATATAGGACCGTAGCAACCTTTTGTCCTATCTCAGTGACTTGATGTATACACTGGGACAGCCCTCAGTCTGAGGAAGATCAGTTGAAGTTCTTACTGTGCAAGTCCAAATTTTAAGGAAAATGACTCCCGTGATGAGTTTCCTCATGCTTCAGCCATGCGTGGACCAGTCAGCTTCCAGGTGTGACTGGAGCAGGGCTTGTTGTCTTCTTCAGAGTCACTATGCAGGGGTTGGCGAAGCTGCTTCCATCCACATACAGCTCACAGTCTACTAATATTTAAGGATGGTCTCGCAGGTTCGGCCTGCTAGAATAAACTGAGTCCAACACCTCTATGCAGTTATGTTCAACTGGGCTCTCTGATACCAGGAGCAAGGTAGTGGGGGTTAGGGTTTTGCAAACTTCAGTGGTTATGTGGGGATTTTCACATAGCAAGCTTTGGTACTTGGTTAAACTAGCATTTGTTAGCCAATGATGTCCTTTGGTATTTATTAAAGTTACCACAGCATGGGGGGCCTTTATATTCAAGTTTTTGCCTAAGGTTTAGTTTCTCTGCTTCTTGTGCTAACAGGGCCTTGCTGCTAGGGCCCTGAGAGCTGGGCCAGCGTTTGGAAACTCTGTCTAGTTGTTTTTGAGAGATAGGCCACTGGCCTTGGCCAGACCCCACAGTCTGGGTTAAAATTCCAGCTGCCATTTTTTCTCTCTTCCGACACATAGAGTGTGTAAAGAGTTTTGTCAGGTCAGGTAGCCTCAGGGCTGGGGCCGACATGAGATTTTCTTTCAACTCATGAAAAGCTCGTTGCTGTTAGTTGTAATAGATGTAGTTTATCTAATCTACATTTTTATAAACTGTCACCTACTAAAATATTGACTCAAATCCTGCAGCTACTTGATTTCAAGCTTTAAATTGATCTGGTATTCCTCGTGGGACTCCAGTTGCGCCTAAATAGACATGAGAGTCAAAAGACCCATAAAGGGCTTCTCTCACTTTATGATGTCTAATTATTTTTTTTTTCCCTTCTGGTTGATGAAATTCCAGGGTGAAAGGGATAGCCAATTGGACTAAAGTACAAGTGCCACTCCAGTTATTCAGTAGAGTGGCCAGTAAAGGTCCACCACAATACCGCCACACATCTGCTCAGGGATGAACAAGGGCTGCCTGATTGATAAGCTCTTGAAAATTCTTAAGCTCACTGCATCCTTTCACATTTCCAAGGAAAGCTAAGTTTCCTCCCTGCCATGAGAGACATGAAGTGAACTTAATGTTGGGAGATGGAAGCTGGAGAGCCCATGGGGGCTGACCCACAGGGACTTTGGGAGCTTGGCATGACTTATTACTCCAGGCTGTAGAATCCTGGAAAAGAGCTATCATGCAGCCTACACCCGGTTGACTGGAGGACCACCTTAGTGGAAGGGGGACAATCTGGACCTCTGGCCTGCCATGTGCACAAGCATAACAATTGCTTTTGTTTAATGTGCAGATGGAATATTTGATCCATTTTAATCAGGCATTTGCATCTTGGTATCCTCTCTTAATTGCTAAAGTTTGTTTTAAGTCTTTAACTTCTATGGTCCTCTAGTAAAATGAATGTATGGTTTTAGGGAAATTACAAAAACCAGTTGGGACAGTCCATCCTTGCTCTTTAGTGGTCCACAGAACGTTGGACTAACTATAGCATGAAAGCTCTACATCGGGGGGCAACACTCCTGGTTGGCACTGGGGTCTTTGTCGAAATGTCCCCCGGATTAAATGGTCCTAGTTCACTAATGCCTAGTCTGGAAGAGTCAGGAGGGACAAAACATTTTCTGAAGTAGAAAGCTGTCTTTGACTTGGAAATTGACTTGGTTTATAGTAATAACTAGATGTCAGAACAGAATGAGGAAAGAAGAAAGAGTAATAGGATAGATTAAAAGAGTTAAATTTTTTCTTAGCCTTAGTTTGGTAGGATTTTCCCCTGGGACTATGGCCCACGACTCTGGAGGAGGTGGAGCTTTCTTGACTCCGGTGTGATGAGTCCATCCTTTTTTGCTGTATGAACAGCAGTCTTGGTGGTTAGCAGCACAAGGTAGGGTCCTTCCTAGGCTGGCTCGAGTTTTTCTTCTTTCCACCTTTCGATGAGAAGGTGATCTTCAGACTGGTGCTGGTTTACTGGAAATTCTAGGGGTGGTACATGTGCTAAAAGACTTTTAGTTTATTTTCTGTTTTGTTTTTGTTTTGTGAGTTTAAATGGGGGAACCTTGGCAGTGGACTTTATAGTCCTTAGTGCCTTTTTACTGAGAAATTTCCTTTGGCACCTATTTTTATTAGTTTTTAAACCAAAAAAAGCCAAATACCATTTTACATTTAACACTGTTTCTCATATGATTTTTTATACCAGATAAGCTAAATGTTATCTTTATATTAGTGTGTTATTAATGTTAACCTAATTTTAATAAAACCTTTTAGACATATTTTATTTAATTTTTAATGTTTGACCATAGGTAGATTTTATACACTCTTTTTATTCTTTTAATAATTTTCCTAAAGATCAGTTTGTGCTTTAATAAAACCCTGTTATGCTTTTACTTTAATCTCCAGTTCACAGAAAAACTGGCTGATACTTCTTTAACTTTAGCTAATATGCTTACACACAGAATGTTCTTTTTTTTATTATTATTATTATACTTTAAGTTCTAGGGTACATGTGCATAACGTGCAGGTTTGTTACATATGTATACTTGTGCCATGCTGGTGTGCTGCACCCATCAACTCATCAGCATCCATCAATTCATCATTTATATCAGGTATAACTCCTAAGGCAATCCCTACCCCCTCCCCCCCCCCCATGATAGGCCCCAGTGAGTGATGT
The DNA here is from genome assembly GCF_009764315.1 of Trachypithecus francoisi. NCBI lineage: Eukaryota > Metazoa > Chordata > Mammalia > Primates > Cercopithecidae > Trachypithecus > Trachypithecus francoisi. Next base: position 83,430,094 of record NW_022681471.1, on the reverse strand, counting down.
TCCCCTTCCTGAGGCCAAGTGATGTCATTGTCATTTCCCTCTATGAGTGAGAACATGCGATGTTTGGTTTTCTGTTCTTGTGATAGTTAGCTGAACAATGATGGTTTCCAGCTGCATCCATGTACTTAAAAAGGATCAAACTCATCCTTTTTTATGGCTGCGTAGTATTCCATGGTGTATATGTGCCACATTTCCTTTTTTTTTTTTTTTATTTGATTTATTTATTTATTATACTTTAAGTTCTAGGGTACATGTGCATGACGTTTATATCATGTATAACTCCCCAATGCAATCCCTCCCTCCTCCCTCCTCCCCATGATAGGCCCCAGTGTGTGATGTTCCCCTTCCCGAGTCCAAGTGATCTCATTGTTCAGTTCCCACCTATGAGTGAGAACATGCGGGTTTTGGTTTTCTCTTCTTGTGATAGTTCTAAGAATGATGATTTCCAGCTGCATCCATGTCCCCACAAAGGACGCAAACTCATCCTTTTTGATGGCTGCATAGTATTCCATGGTGTATATGTGCCACATTTTCTTAATCCAGTCTGTCACAGATGGACATTTGGGTTGATTCCAAGTCTTTGCTATTGTGATAGTGCCGCAATAAACATACGTGTGCATGTGTCTTTGTAGTAGAGTAATTTATAATCCTTTGGGTATATACCCAGTAGTGGGATGGCTGGGTCATATGGTACATCTAGTTCTAGATCCTTGAGGAATCGCCATACTGTTTTCCATAATGGTTGAACTAGTTTACAATCCCACCAACAGTGTAAAAGTGTTCCTATTTCTCCACATCCTCTCCAACACCTGTTGTTTCCTGACTTCTTATGATTGCCATTCTAACTGGGTGAGATGGTATCTCATTGTGGTTTTGATTTGCATTTCTCTGATGGCGAGTGATGATGAGTATTTTTTCATGTGTCTGTTGGCTGTATGGATGTCTTCTTTTGAGAAATGTCTGTTCATCCTTCCCCACTTTTTGATGGGGTTTTTTGTTTTTTCTTGTATATTTGTTTGAGTTCTTTGTAGATTCTGGATATTAGCCCTTTGTCAGATGAGTAGGTTGCAAAAATTTTCTCCCATTCTGTAGGTTGCCTGTTCACTCTGATGGTAGTTTCTTTTGCTGTGCAAAAGCTCTTTAGTTTAATGAGATCCCATGTGTCAATTTTTGCTTTTGCTGCCGTTGCTTTTGGTGTTTTAGACATGAAGTCCTTGCCCATGTCTATGTCCTGAATGGTACTACTAGATTTTCTTCTAGGGTTTTATGGTATTAGGTCTAACATTTAAGTCTCTGATCCATCTTGAATTAATTTTGTATAAGGGGTAAGGAAAGGATCCAGTTTCAGCTTTCTACTTATGGCTAGCCAATTTTCCCAGCACCATTTATTAAATAGGGAATCCTTCCCCATTTCTTGTTTGTCAGGTTTGTCAAAGATCAGATGGCTGTAGATGTGTGGTATATTTCAGAGGACTCTGTTCTGTTCCATTGGTCTATATCTCTGTTGTGGTACCAGTACCATGCTGTTTTGGTTACTGTAGCCTTGTAGTATAGTTTGAAGTCAGGTAGCGTGACGCCTCCAGCTTTGTCCTTTTGACTTAGGATTATCTTGGCAATGCGGGCTCTTTTTGGTTCCATATGAACTTTAAAGCAGTTTTTCTTCCAATTCTGTGAAGAAAGTCATTGGTAGCTTGATGGGGATGGCATTGAATCTATAAATCACCTTGAGCAGTATGGCCATTTCACGATATTGATTCTTCCTATCCATGAGCATGGTATGTTCTTCCATTGTTTGTGTCCTCTTTGATTTCACTGAGCAGTGGTTTGTAGTTCTCCTTGAAGAGGTCCTTTACATCCCTTGTAAGCTGGATTCCTAGGTATTTTATTCTCTTTGAAGCAATTGTGAATGGAAGTTCATTCCTGATTGGCTCTCTGCTTGTCTGTTACTGGTGTATAAGAATGCTTGGGATTTTTGCACATTAATTTTGTATCCTGAGACTTTGCTGAAGTTGCTTATCAGCTTAAGGAGATTTTGGGCTGAGACGATGGAGTTTTCAATATACAATCATGTCATCTGCAAACAGGGACAATTTGACGTCTTCTTTCCTAACTGGATACCCTTGATTTCTTTCTCTTGCCTGATTGCCCTAGCCAGAACTTCCAACACGATGTTGAATAGGAGTGGTGAGAGAGGGCATCCCTGTCTTGTGCCAGTTTTCAAGGGAATTTTTCCAGTTTTTGCCCATTCAGTATGATATTAGCTGGGGGTTTGTCATAAATAGTTCTTATTATTTTGAGGTACGTTCCATCAATACCGAATTTATTGAGCGTTTTAGCATAAAGGGCTGTTGAATTTTGTCAAAAGCCTTTTCTGCATCTATTGAGATAATCATGTGGTTCTTGTCTTTGATTCTGTTTATATGCTGGATTACATTTATTGATTTGCGAATGTTGAACCAGCCTTGCATCCCAGGGATGAAGCCCACTTGATCATGGTGGATAAGCTTTTTGATGTGCTGCTGAATCCGGTTTGCCAGTATTTTATTGAGGATTTTTGCATCGATGTTCATCAGGGATATTGGTCTAAAATTCTCTTTTTTTGTTGTGTCTCTGCCAGGCTTTGGTATCACGATGATGTTGGCCTCATAAAATGAGTTAGGGAGGATTCCCTCTTTTTGTATTGATTGCAATAGTTTCAGAAGGAATGGTACCAGCTCCTCCTTGTACCTCTGGTAGAATTCAGCTGTGAATCCATCTGGTCCTGGACTTTTTTTGGTGGGTAGCTATTAATGTTGCCTCAATTTCAGAGCCTGGTATTGGTCTATTCAGGGATTCAACTTCTTCCTGGTTTAGTCTTGGGAGAGTGTAAGTGTCCAGGAAATTATTCATTTCTTCTGAATTTTCCAGTTGATTTGCATAGAGGCATTTACAGTATTCTCTGATGGTTGTTTGTATTTCTGTGGGGTCGGTGGTGATATCCCCTTTATCATTTTTTATTGCGTCTATTTGATTCCTCTCTCTTTTCTTCTTTATTAGTCTTGCTAGCGGTCTGTCAATTTGTTGATCTTTTCAAAAAACCAACTCCTGGATTCATTGATTTTTTGGAGGGTTTTTTGTGACTCTATCTCCTTCAGTTCTGCTCTGATCTTAGTTATTTCTTGCCTTCTGCTAGCTTTTGAATGTGTTTGCTCTTGCCTCTCTAGTTCTTTTAATTGTGATGTTAGAGTGTCAATTTTAGATCTCTCCTGCTTTCTCTTGTGGGCATTTCGTGCTATAAATTTCCCTCTACACACTGCTTTAAATGTGTCCCAGAGATTCTGGTATGTTGTATCTTTGTTCTCATTGGTTTCAAAGAACATCTTTATTTCTGCTTTCATTTCGTTATGTACCCAGTAGTCATTCAGGAGCAGGTTGTTCAGTTTCCATGTAGTTGAGCGGTTTGGATGAGTTTCTTAGTCCTGAGTTCTAGTTGATTGCACTGTGGTCTGAGAGAGACTTTGTTATAATTTCTGTTCTTTGACATTGCTGAGGAGTGCTTTACTTCCAATTATGTGGTCAATTTTGGAATAAGTGCGATGTGGTGCTGGAGAAGAATGTATATTCTGTTGATTGGGGGTGGAGAGTTCTATAGATGTCTATTAGGTCCACTTGGTGCAGAGATGAGTTCAATTCCTGGATATCCTTGTTAACTTTCTGTCTCGTTGATCTGTCTAATGTTGACAGTGGAGTGTTGAAGTCTCCCATTATTATTGTATGCGAGTCTAAGTCTCTTTGTAGTCTCTAAGGACTTGCTTTATGAATCTGGGTGCTCCTGTATTGGGTGCATATATATTTAGGAGAGTTAGCTCTTCCTGTTGAATTGATCCCTTTACCATTATGTAATGGCCTTCTTTGTCTCTTTTGATCTTGATGGTTTAAAGTCTGTTTTATCAGAGACAAGGATTGCAACCCCGCTTTTTTTTGTTCTCCATTTGCTTGGTAGATCTTCCTCCATCGCTTTATTTTGAGCCTATGTATGTCTCTGCATGTGAGATGGGTCTCCTGAATACAGCAGACTGATGGGTCTTGACTCTTTATCCAGTTTGCCAGTCTATGTCTTTTAATTGGAGCATTTAGTCCATTGATATTTAAGGTTAATATTGTTATGTGTGAACTTGATCCTGTCATTATGATATTAAACTGGTTATTTTGCTCGTTAGTTGATGCAATTTCTTCCTAGCCTCGATGTTCTTTACATTTTGGCATGTTTTTGCAATGGCTGGTACCGGTGTTCCTTTCCATGTTTAGGGCTTCCTTCAGGGTCTCTTGTAAGGCAGGCCTGGTGGTGAGAAAAACTCTAAGCATTTGCTTATCTGTAAAGGATTTATTTCTCCTTCACTGATGAAGCTTATTTGGCTGGATATGAAATTCTGGGTTGAAAATTCTTTTCTTTAAGAACGTTGAATATTGGCCCCCACTCTCTTCTGGCTTGTAGAGTTTCTGACGAGAGGTCTGCTGTTAGTCTGATGGGCTTCCTTTGTGGGTAACCCGACCTTTCTCTCTGGCTGCCCTTCAGATTTTTTCCTCTTCATTCAACTTTGGTGAATCTGGCAATTATGTGTCTTGGAGTTGCTCTTCTCGAGGAGTATCTTTGGCTTCTGTATTTCCTGAATTTGAATGTTGGCCTGCCCTACTAGGTTGGGGAAGTTCTCCTGGATGATATCCTGAAGAGTGTTTTCCAACTTGGTTCCATTTCCCCCTCACTTTCAGGCACCCCATCAGACGTAGATTTGGTCTTTTTACATAATCCCATACTTCTTGCAGGCTTGTTCATTTCTTTGTCTCTTTTTCTTTTGGTTTTCTCGCTTCATTTCATTCATTTGATCCTCAATCGCTGATACTCTTCTTCCAGTTGATCGAGTCGGTTACTGAAGCTTGTGCATTTGTCACGTAGTTCTCGTGTCATGGTTTTCATCTCTGTCATTTCGTTTATGATCTTCTCTGCATTAATTACTCTAGCTGTCAATTCTTCCACTTTTTTTCAAGATTTTTAGTTTCTTTGCGCTGGGTACGTAATTCCTCCTTTAGCTCTGAGAGGTTTGATGGACTGAAGCCTTCTTCTCTCATCTCGTCAAAGTCATTCTCTGACCAGCTTTGATCCGTTGCTGGCGATGGGCTACGCTCCTTTGCAGGAGGAGATGCGCTCTTATGTTTTGAATTTCCAGCTTTTCTGCCCTGCTTCTTCCCCATCTTTTGGTTTTATCTGTCTCTGGTCTTGATGATGGTGACGTACTGATGGGGTTTCGGTATAGGTGTCCTTCCTGTTTGATAGTTTCCGTCTGACAGTCAGAAGGACTGTCTGTTGGTCTGTGAGATGATTTGAGGTCCACTCCAGACCCTGTTTCCTGGGTGTCAGCAGCAGAGGTTGCCGAAGATAGAATATTGCTGAACAGCGAGTTGTACCTGTCTGATTCTTTCTTTGGAAGTTTCCTCTCAGGGGTGACTCCACGCTGTGAGGTGTGGGGTGTCAGACTGCCCTAGTGGGGGATGTCTCCAGCTAGGCTACTCAGGGGTCAGGGATCCACCTGAGCAGGCAGTCTGTCCGTTCTCAGATCTCAACCTCCGCGTTAGGAGATCAACGGCTCTCCCCAAAGCTGTTAGACAGAGTCATTCGCGTCTGCACCGGCCCCGCTCTTTCCCCTATTGGACTGCAGCTGTGCGCTGTCCGCAGAGGTAAGTCTACAGAGACAGGCAGGTTTCTTGAGCGGCTGTGAGCTCCATCCAGTTCGAGCTTCCCAGCGGCTTTGTTTACCTACTTAAGCCTCAGCAATGGCGGGCGCCCCTCCCCCAGCCTCGCTGCTGCCTTGCGTATAGATCGCCGCAGACGGCTGTGTTAGCAGTGAGGGAGGCTCCGTGGGCGTGGGACCCTCCCGGCCAGGTATGGGATATATTCCCTGTTGTGCCTGTTTCCTTAAAGCGCAGTATTGGGGTGGGAGTTACCCGATTTTCCAGGTGTCGTGTGTCTCAGTTCCCCTGGCTAGGAAAAGGGATTCCCTTCCCCCTTGCGCTTCCAGGTGAGGCGATGCCTCACCCTGCTTCAGCTCTCGCTGGTCAGGCTGCAGCAGCTGACCAGCACCGATTGTTCGGCACTCCCTAGAGAGATGACCCCAGTACCTCAGTTGAAAATGCAGAAATCACCGGTCTTCTGTGTCGCTCGCGCTGGGAGTTGGAGACTGGAGCTCTTCCTATTCGGCCATCTACATGTGCCACATTTTCTTAATCCAGTCTGTCACTGATGGACATTTGGGTTGATTCCAAGTCTTTGCTATTGTGAATAGTGCCACAGTAAACATACATGTGCATGTGTCTTTATAGCAGCATGATTTATAATCCTTTGGGTATATACCCAGTAATGGGATGGCTGGGTCATATGGTAATTCTAGTTCTAGATCCCTGAGGAATCGCCATACTGTTTTCCATAATGGTTGAACTAGTCTACAATCCCACCAACAATGTAAAAGTATCGCTATTTCTCCACATCCTCTCCAGCACCTGTTGTTTCCTGACTTTTGAATGATTGCCATTGTAACTGGTGTGAGATGGTAACTCATTGTGGTTTTGATTTGCATTTCTCTGATGGCCAGTGATGATGAGCATTTTTTCATGTGTCTGTTGGCTGTATGAATGTCTTCTTTTGAGAAATGTCTGTTCATATCCTTTGCCCACTTTTTGATGGGGTTGTTTGTTTTTTTCTTGTAAATTTGTTTGAGTTCTTTGCAGGTTCTGGATATTAGCCCTTTGTCAGATGAGTAGATTGCAAAAATTTTCTCCCACTCTGTAGGTTGCCTGTTCACTCTGATGGTAGTTTCTTTTGCTGTGCAGAAGCTCTTTAGTTTAATTAGATCCCATTTGTCAATTATGGCTTTTGTTGCCATTGCTTTTGGTATTTTAGACATGAAGTGCTTGCCCATGCCTATGTCCTGAATGGTATTACCTAGGATTTCTTCTAGGGTTTTTATGGTATTAGGTCTAACATTTAAGTCTCTAATCCATCTTGAATTAATTTTTGTATAAGGAGTAAGGAAAGGATCCAGTTACAGCTTTCTGCTTATGGCTAGCCAATTTTCCCAGCACCATTTATTAAATAGGGAATCCTTTCCCCATTTCTTGTTTCTCTCAGGTTTGTCAAAGATCAGATGGCTGTAGATGTGTGGTACTATTTCTGAGGACTCTGTTCTGTTCCCTTGGTTTATATCTCTGTTTTGGTACAAGTACCATGCTGTTTTGGTTACTGTAGCCTTGTAGTGTAGCTTGAAGTCAGGTAGCGTGAACCTCCAGCTTTGTTCTTTTGACTTAGGATTTTCTTGGCAATGCGGGGTCTTTTTTGGTTCAATATGAACTTTAAAGCAGTTCTTTCCAATTCCGTGAAGAAACTCATTGGTAGCTTTATGGGGATGGCATTGAATCTATAAATTACCTTGGGTGGGCAGCATGGCCATTTTCACGATATTGATTCTTCCTATCCATGATCATGGTATGTTCTTCCATTTCTTAGTGTCCTGTTTTATTTCACTGAGCAGTGGTTTGTAGTTCTCCTTGAAGAGGTCCTTTACATCCCTTGTAAATTGGATTCCTAGGTATTTTATTCTCTTTGAAGCAATTGTGAATGGAAGTCCATTCATGATTGGGCTTTGTTTGTGTGTTACTGGTATATAAGAATGCTTGTGATTTTTGCACATTGATTTTGTATCCTGAGACTTTGCTGAAGTTGCTTATCAGCTTAAGGAGATTTTGGGCTGAGACGATGGAGTTTTCTAAATATGCAATCATATCATCTTCAAACAGGGAAAATTGACTACTTCTTTTCCTAACTGAATACACTTTCTTTCTTTCTCTTGCCTGATTGTCTTAGCCAGAACTTCCAACACAGCATTGAATAGGAGTGGTGAGACAGATGGGCATCCCTGTCTTGTGCCAGTTTTCAAAGGGAATTTTTCCAGTTTTTGCCCATTCAGCATGATATTGGCTGTGGGTTTGTCATAAATAGCTCTTATTATTTAGAGATAGGTTCCATCAATACCGAATTTATTGACCGTTTTTAGAATGAAGGGCTGTTGAATTTTCTCAAAGGCCTTTTCGACATCTATTGAGATAATCATGTGGTATTTGTCTTTGGTTCTGTTTACATGCTGTATTATATTTATTGATTTGTGTATGTTGAGCCAGCCTTGCATCCCAGGGATGAAGCCACATGATCATGGTGGATAAGCTTTTTGACGTGCTGCTGGATCGGGTTTGCCAGTATTTTATTGAGGATTTTTGCATCGATGTTCATCAGGGATATTGGTCTAAAATTCTCTTTTTTTCTTGTGTCTCTGGAGGCTTCGGTATCAAGATGATGTTGGCCTCAAAAAAGGGGTTAGGGAGGATTCCCTCGTTTTCTATTGATTGGAAAGGTTTCAGAAGGAATGGTACCAGCTCCTCCTTGTACCTCTGGTGGAATTCAGCTGTGAATCCATCTGGTCCTGGACTTTTTATGGTTGGTAGGCTATTAATTATTGTCTCAATTTCAGAGCTTGCTATTGGTCTATTCAGGGATTCAGCTTCTTCCTGATTTAGTCTTCGGAGAGTGTAAGTGTTCAGGAAATTATCCATTTCTTCTAGATTTTCTAGTTGAATTGCGTAGAGGGTTTTATAGTATTCTCTGATGGTAGTTTGTATTTCTATGCGGTCCGTGGTGATATCCCCTTAATCATTTTTTATTGCATCTATTTGATTCTTCTCCCTTTTCTTCTTTATTACTCTTGCTAACAGTCTGTCAATTTTGTTGATCTTTTCAAAAAACCAACTCCTGGATTCATTGATCTTTTGGAGGGTTTTTTTGTGTCTCTATCTCCTTCAGTTCTGCTCTGATCTTAGTCATTTCTTGCCTTCTGCTAGCTTTTGAATGTGTTTGCTCTAGCTTCTCTAGTTCTTTTAATTGTGATGTTAGAGTGTCAATTTTAGATCTTTCCTGCTTTCCCTTGTGGGCATTTAGTGCTATAAATTTCCCTCTACACACTGCTTTAAATGTGTCCCAGAGATTCTGGCATGTTGTGTCTTTGTTCTCATTGGTTTCAAAGAACATCTTTATTTCTGCCTTCATTTCCTTATGTACCCAGTAGTCATTCAGGAGCAGGTTATTCAGTTTCCATGTAGTTGAGCGGTTTTGATTGATTTTCTTAGTCCTGAGTTCTAGTTTTGATTGCACTGTGGTCTGAGAGACAGTTTGTTATAATTTCTGTTTTTGTACATTTGCTGAGGAGTGCTTTACTGCCAATGATGTGGTCAATTTCGGAATTAGTGTGATGTAGTGCTGAGAAGAATGTATACTCTGTTGATTTGGGGTGGAGAGTTCTGTAGATGTCTATTAGGTCTGCTTGCTGCAGAGATGAGTTCAATTCCTGGATATCCTTGTTAACTTTCTGTCTTGTTGATCTGTCTAATGTTGACAGTGGAGTGTTCAAGTCTCCCATTATTATCGTATGGGAGTCTAAGTCCCTTTGTAAGTCCCTACGGACTTGCTTTATGAATCTGGGTGCTCCCCTATTGGTGGAGTCATACTGGAAAATCGAGTAATTCCCACCCCAATACTGCGCTTTAAGCAAACAGGCACACCAGGTGATTATACCCACACCTGGCCGGGAGGGTCCCACGCTCACGGAGCCTCCCTCATTGCTAGCACAGCAGTCTGCGATCTAACTGCAAGGCAGCAGCGAGGCTGGGGGATGGGTGCCCACCATTGCTGAGGCTTAAGTAGGTAAACAAAGCCACTGGGAAGCTCGAATTGGGTGGAATTCACAGCAGCTCAAGGAAACCTGCCTGTCTCTGTAGACTCCACTCTGGGGACAGAGCACAGCTAAACAACAACAGGGGAAGCAGCAGAGGCCTGTGCAGATGCGAACGACTCTGTCTGACAGCTTTGAAGAGAGCAGTGGATCTCTCAACACGGAGGTTGACATCTGAGAAGGGACAGAATGCCTGCTCAAGTGGGTCGCTGACCCCTGAGTAGCCCAACTGGGAGACATCCCCCACTAGGGGGAGTCTGACATCCCACACCACACAAGGTGGAGTACACCCCTGAGAGGAAGCTTCCAAAGTACGATTCAGACAGGTACACTCGCTGTTCAGCAATATTCTATCTTCTGCAACCTCTGCTGCTGATACCCACGCAAACAGGGTCTGGAGTGGGCCTCAAGGAATATTCAACAGACTTACAGCTGTGGGTCCTGACTGTTAGAAGGAAAACCATCAAACAGGAAGAACACCTATACCTAAACCCCATCAGTATGTCACCATCACCAAAGACCTGAGGCAGATAAAACCACAAAGATGGGGAAGAAGCAGGGCAGAAAAGCTGGAAATTCAAAAAATAAGAGTGCATCTCCCCCTGCAAAGGAACGCAGCTCATCACCAGCAACGATTGAAAGCTGGTCAGAGAATGACTCTGACGAGATGAGAGAAGAAGGCTTCAGTCCATCAAAATTCTCAGAGCTAAAGGAGGAATTACATACCCAGTGCAAAGAAACTGAAAATCTTTAAAAAAGAGTGGAAGAATTGATAGCTAGAATAATTAATGCAGAGGAGGTCATAAATGAAATGACAGAGATGAAAACCATGACACGAGAAATACGTGACAAATGCCCAAGCTTCAGTAACCAACTCGATCAACTGGAAGAAAGAGTATCAGTGATTGAGGATCAAATGAATGAAATGAAGCGAGAAGAGAACCAAAAAAAAAAAAAAAGAAGAAAAAGAAATGAACAAAGCCTGCAAGAAGTATGGGATTATGTAAAAAGATCAAATCTACATCTGATTGGGGTGCCTGGAAGTGAGGGGGAAAATGGAACCAAGTTGGAAAACACTCTTCAGGATATCATCCAGGAGAACTTCCCCAACCTAGAAGGGCAGGCCAATATTCAAATTCAGGAAATACAGAGAAAGCCACAAAGATACTCCTCGAGAAGAGCAACTCCAAGTCACATAATTGCCAGATTCACCAAAGTTGAAATGAAGGAAAAATCTGAAGGGCAGCCAGAGAGAAGGTCGGGTTACCCACAAAGGGAAGCCCATCAGACGAACAGCAGATCTCTTGGCAGAAACTCTACAAGCCAGAAGAGAGTGGGGGCCAATATTCAACGTTTTTAAAGAAAAGAATTTTCAACCCAGAATTTCATATCCAGCCAAACTAAGTTTCATCAGTGAAGGAGAAATAAAATCCTTTACAGATAAGCAAATGCTTAGAGTTTTTCTCACCACCAGGCCTGCCTTACAAGAGACCCTGAAGGAAGCCCTAAACATGGAAAGGAACAACCAGTACCAGCCATTGCAAAAACATGACAAAATGTAAAGACCATCGAGGTTAGGAAGAAACTGCATCAACTAACCAGCAAAATAACCAATAATATCAAAATGACAGGATCAAGTTCACACATAACAATATTAACCTTAAATGTAAATGGACTAAATGCTCCAATTGAAAGACACAGACTGGCAAACTGGATAAAGAGTCAAGACCCATCAGTCTGCTATATTCAGGAGACCCATCTCAAATGCAGAGACGTACAGAGGCTCAAAATAAAGGGATGGAGGAAGATCTACCAAGCAAATGGAGAACAAAAAAAAGCAGGGGTTGCAATCCTAGTCTCTGATAAAATAGACTTTAAACCATCAAAGATCAAAAGAGACAAAGAAGGCCATTACATAATGGTAAAGGGATCAATTCAACAGGAAGAGCTAACTCTCCTAAATATACATGCACCCAATACAGGAGCACCCAGATTCATAAAGCAAGTCCTTAGAGACTTACAAAGAGACTTAGACTCACATACAATAATGGGAGACTTCAACACTCCACTGTCAACATTAGACAGACCAACGAGACAGAAAGTTAACAAGGATATCCAGGAATTGAACTCATCTCTGCACCAAGCGGACCTAATAGACGTCTATAGAACTCTCCACCCCAAATCAACAGAATATACATTCTTTTCAGTACCACATCGCACTTATTCCAAAATTGACCACATAATTGGAAGTAAAGCACTCCTCAGCAAATGTAATAGAACAGAAATTATAACAAACTGTCTCTGAGACCACAGTGCAATCAAACTAGAACTCAGGACTAAGAAACTCAATCAAAACCGCTCAAGTACATGGAAACTGAAAAACCTGCTCCTGAATGACTACTGGGTAAATCACGAAATGAAGGCAGAAATAAAGATGTTCTTTGAAACCAATGAGAACAAAGATACAACATACCAGATCTCTGGGACACATTTAAAGCAGTGTGTAGAGGGAAATTTATAGCACTGAATACCCACAAGAGAAAGCAGGAGAGATCTAAAATGGACACTCTAACATCACAATTAAAAGAACTAGAGAAGCAAGAGCAAACACATTCAAAAGCTAGCAGAAGGCAAGAAATGACTAAGATCAGAGCAGAACTGAAGGAGATAGAGACACAAAAATCCCTCCAAAAAATCAATGATTGCGGGAGTTGGTTTTTTGAAAAAATCAACAAAATTGACAGATGGCTAGCAAGACTAATAAATAAGAAAAGAGAGAAGAATCAAATAGGTGCAATAAATCATGATAAGGGGATATCACCACGGATCCCATAGAAATACAATCTACCATCAGAGAATACTATAAACACCTCTAAGTAAATCAACTAGAAAATCTAGAGGAAATGGATAATTTCCTGGACAATTACACTCTTCCAAGACTAAACCAAGAAGTTGAACCCCTGAATAGACCAATAGCAGGCTCTGAAATCCAGGCAACAATTAATAGCCTACCCACCAAAAAAAGTCCAGGACCAGATGGATTCACAGCTGAATTCTACCAGAGGTACAAGGAGGAGCTGATACCATTTCTTCTGAAATTACTCCAATCTATAGAAAAAGAGGGAATCCTCCCTAACTCATTTTATGAAGCCAACATCATCCTGATACCAAAGCCTGGCAGAGACACAACAAAAAAAGAAAATTTTAGACCAATATCCCTGATGAACTTCGATGCAAAAAATCCTCAATAAAATACTGGCAATCCAGATTCAGCAGCACATCAAAAAGCTTATCCACCATGATCAAGTGGGCTTCATCCCTGGGATGCAAGGCTGGTTCAACATTCGCAAATCAATAAACATAATCCAGCATATAAACAGAACCAAAGACAAGAACCACATGATTATCTCAATAGATGCAGAAAAGGCTTTTGACAAAATTCAACAGCCCTTCATGCTAAAAACGCTCAATAAATTCGGTATTGATGGAACATACCTCAAAATAATAAGAGCTATTTATGACAAACCCATAGCTAATATCATACTGAATGGGCAAAAACTGGAAAAATTCCCTTTGAAAACTGGCACAAGACAGGGATGCCCTCTCTCACCACTCCTATTCGACATAGTGTTGGAAGTTCTGGCTAGGGCAATCAGGCAAGAGAAAGAAATCAAGGGTATCCAGTTAGGAAAAGAAGACGTCAAATTGTCCCTGATTGCAGATGACATGATTGTATATTTAGAAAACCCCATCGTCTCAGCCAAAAATCTCCTTAAGCTGATAAGCAACTTCAACAAAGTCTCAGGATACAAAATTAATATGCAAAAATCACAAGCATTCTTATACACCAGTAACAGACAAACAGAGAGCCAAATCATGAATGAACTTCCATTCACAATTGCTTCAAAGAGAATAAAATACCTAGGAATGCAACTTACAAGGGATGTAAAGACCTCTTCAAGGAGAACTACAAACAACTGCTCAGTGAGATAAAAGTGGACGCTAACAAATGGAAGAACATACCATGTTCATGGATAGGAAGAATCAATATCATGAAAATGGCCATACTGCCCAAGGTCATTTATAAATTCAATGCCATCCCCATCAAGATACCAATGAATTTCTTCACAGAATTGGAAAAAACTGCTTTAAAGTTCATATGGAACCAAAAAAGAGCCCGCATTGCCAAGACAATCCTAAGTCAAAAGAACAAAGCTGGAGGCGTAACGCCACCTGATTTCAAACTATACTACAAGGCTACAGTAACCAAAACAGCATGGTACTGGTACCAAAACAGAGATATAGACCAATGGAACAGAACAGAGTCCTCAGAAATAATACCACACATCTACAGCCATCTGATCTTTGACAAACCTGAGAGAAACAAGAAATGGGGAATGGATTCCCTATTTAATAAATGGTGCTGGGAAATTGGCTAGCCATAAGTAGAAAGCTGAAACTGGATCCTTTCCTTACTCCTTATACGAAAATTATTCAAGATGGATTAGAGACTTAAATATTAGACCTAATACCATAAGAACCCTAGAAGAAAACCTAGGTAGTAACATTCAGGACATAGGCATGGGCAAGGACTTCATGTCTAAAACACCAAAAGCAACGGCAGCAAAAGCCAAAATTGACAAATGGGATCTCATTAAACTAAAGAGCTTCTGCACAGCAAAAGAAACTACCATCAGAGTGAACAGGCAACCCACAGAGTGGGAGAAAATTTTTGCAATCTACTCATCTGACAAAGGGCTAATATCAAGAACCTACAAAGAACTCAAACAAATTTACAAGAAAAAAACAAACAACCCCATCAAAAAGTGGGGAAAGGATATGAACAGACATTTCTCAAAAGAAGACATTCATACAGCCAACAGACACATGAAAAAATGCTCATCATCACTGGCCATTAGAGAAATGCAAATCAAAACCACAATGAGATACCATCTCACACCAGTTAGAATGGCAATCATTCAAAAGTCAGGAAACAACAGGTGCTGGAGAGGATGTGGAGAAATAGGAAGACTTTTACACTGTTGGTGGGATTGTAACTAGTTCACCCATTATGGAAAACAGTACGGCAATTCCTCCAGGATATAGAACTAGATGTATCATATGCCCCAGCCATCCCACTACTGGTATATACCCAAAGGATTATAAATCATGCTGCTATAAAGACACATGCCCACGTATTTTTATTGCGGCACTATTCACGATAGCAAAGACTTGGAATCAACCCAAATGTCCATCAGTGACAGACTCGATTAAGAAAATGTGGCACATATACACCATGGAATATTATGCAGCCATAAAAAAAGGATGAGTTTGCGTCCTTTGTAGGGACATTTATGCAGCTGGAAACTATCATTCTTAGCAAACTACCACAAGAAGAGAAAACCAAACACCGCATGTTCTCACTCATAGGTGGGAACTGAACAATGAGATCACTTGGACTCGGGAAGGGGAACATCACACATCGGGGCCTATCATGGGTAGTGGGTAGGGAGGAGGGATTGCATTGGGAGTTTTACCTGATATAAATGACGTATTGATGGGTGCTGACGAGTTGATGGGTGCAGCACACCAACATGGCACAAGTATACATATGTAACAAACCTGCACGCTATGCACATGTACCCTAGAACTTAACGTATAATAATAAAAAAAAAAGTACATGAAAATGATTATATGACATAAATAAGTAAAGTTTTCCCAGAGAAGGCGAGTTCAATATATGCAAATCAATCAATGTAATGTAACATAATATAAACCAAAAAGCATGTAATAATCTCAGTAGGCACAGAAAAAGCATTTGACTGTGTTCAACATCCATTTATAATAGAAAACCGTAAACAAAGTAGGTATAGAGTAACTTACCTGAAAATAACAAAGGATATTTATAAAAAGTCCACAGTTAGCGTCTTAATCAATGAGGAATAACTGAAAGCTTTCCCTCTAAGATCTGGTTGAAGGCACTTGCCAGTTCTATTCAAGAAATCATTACATATCAACATAGTAAAGCTGGGAAGTTCCGCCAGAGCAATTAGATAAAAAAAGAAACAAAAGTCATCTAAATCAATAATATATACCATAAAAACCCTAGAAGAAAATCTAGGTAGTACCATTCAGGACATAGGCATGGGCAAGGACTTCATGTCTAAAACACCAAAGCAACGGCAGCAAAAGCCAAAATTGACAAATGGGATCTCATTAAACTAAAGAGCTTTTGCACAGCAAAAGAAACTACCATCAGAGTGAACAGGCAACCTACAGAATGGGAGAAAATTTTTGCAACCTACTCATCTGACAAAGGGCTAATATCCAGAATCTACAAAGAACTCAAACAAATATACAAGAAAAAAACAAACAACCCCATCAAAAAGTGGCAAAGGATATGAACAGACATTTCTCAAAAGAAGACATCCATAGAGTCAACAGACACATGAAAAAATGCTCATCATCACTGGCCATCAGAGAAATGCAAATCAAAACCACAATGAGATACCATCTCACACCAGTTAGAATGGCAATCATTAAGAAGTCAGGAAACAACAGGTGTTGGAGAGGATGTGGAGAAATAGGAACACTTTTACACTGTTGGTGGGATTGTAAACTAGTTCAACCATTATGGAAAACAGTATGGCGATTCTCAAGGATCTAGAACTAGATGTACCATATGACCCAGCCATCCCACTACTGGGTATATACCCAAAGGATTATAAATTACTCTACTACAAAGACACATGCACACGTATGTTTATTGCGGCACTATTCACAATAGCAAAGACTTGGAATCAACCCAAATGTCCATCTGTGACAGACTGGATTAAGAAAATGTGGCACATATACACCATGGAATACTATGCAGCCATCAAAAAGGATGAGTTTGCGTCCTTTGTAGGGACATGGATGCAGCTGGAAACCATCATTCTTAGCAAACTATCACAAGAAGAGAAAACCAAACACCGCATGTTCTCACTCATAGGTGGGAACTGAACAATGAGATCACTTGGACTCGGGAAGGGGAACATCACACACTGGGGCCTATCATGGGGAGGGGGGAGGAGGGAGGGATTGCATTGGGGTGTTATACATGATATAAATGATGAATTGATGGGTGCTGATGAGTTGATGGGTGCAGCACACCAACATGGCATAAGTATACATATGTAACAAACCTGTACGTTATGCACATGTTCCCTAGAACTTAAAGTATAATAAAAATATATATATAAACATAGATTAACATGTATTTTGTATATCATTTGTATCATATACCGTTATTTTACTTTAAAATTAGCCAGAGGAAAAAATATTACGAAAATCATAAGCAAGAGAAAATATATTTACTATTTCTTAAGTGGAAATGGATCATCACAAAGGTCTTCAACTTGATCTTTACAATGAATAGGTTGACGAAAAATAAAAGGAGGGAGTGGTCTTGTTGTCTTAGGGGTGGCTGAAATGAAAGAGATGGGGTAGGTGGAAGAGGAGACAGGAGAGGCATGCACACTCAGTGTAACTTCATGAAAATACATTGTAATTCCTGCCTGACATTTTTGCTTTTTCTTTTCTCTGAAAATGTTTCTATTCAGTACCAATATTTTCTCAACATTTGTTTTAATTTCAGTGCCCATATCATAGAAGGTTTCATGTTGTAAATGAAGTCAAAAGCTGTATTGAATAATCAGAGCCTTCATACCAACTTGTCTAATGAAGTTTTGCTTTCTGGCACTGCCTCTTATACATCTTCTTCCTCATCATCTGCTGTTGGTTCAGATGCACTCAACTCTATCAAGTTGTCTTCTGCTAATTCTTCTGGTATGGTGTGTATTCCCTCCTGAATTTTTCCAAGATCCCTATCTTGAAACCCTTCACTCCCCATCTTTTTTTGCCACATTCACAATCTCTTTCATAATTTTCTTGATTGGCTCTGTTGCAAATTCTGTGAAGTCATATACAACATCTCAAAACAGTTTTTTTTTAAGTAAGAATTCATTGTTTCAGCCTTGATCATTGTCACAGCTTTTTAAAATATATATAACAATGTTTAAATCTTCAATAGTGTAATCCTTCCAAATTTTCGTGATCTTCTCTGTATTGAGGTTCTCTCACAGCGTTGACAATCCTTTCCATGGAGTACTATGTGTAATAAGCTTAAAGTTTCTTATGATTCCCCTAGATCTAGAGGCTGAAATAGAGATGTTGTGCTGAGAGAAGGTAGACAACTTCAATGCCTTTGGTGTTGAATTCATGGTGTTCTGGCTGGCCATAGGCGTTGTCCAATATCAAAAGAACTTTAAAAGGCAGCTCCTTAGTGGCAAGGTACTTTTTGATTTTAGGGAAAAAGCATTAA